>NC_061802.1:2897500-3167359 GCF_021462225.1 Girardinichthys multiradiatus | reverse complement strand
GTAGGAATGAAAGGAACTTTATCGATCATCTTAAGGTCATGGTGTTTAAAAATGATTCAATAAACAGCTTATTACAGGCTGGCTACCTGAGCAGATAGCCTTAATAATTAACCAACAGATATCAGCTTGTTAATTTTTAAAGGAGGTGTTCACTATGGTTAGCTGTGTTATTCAATAAAGAGCAGAATGGCAAAAAGAGACAATATTCTGTACGGTAATCACATAACAGAGCTACTACTTTGTTTTTATTGTGTTTCTGCATAAATCTAAGTACCAAAATCAAAACTGTAAGTGTTGGTAGAACCTCAATAATTATTAATGTAGAGCAGTAGAATTAGTTATTGATTTTTTGTTTTAAATAAAAGCAATTTAAGGATTTTATTTACAAAAAAGGTAAAAAAAAAAAAAAAAACAACAGTTAAGATTTTTTTATATTTAGACAGTGTCATTGTTCTGAAAATGTAAGAATGTCTTCAGAATGTTTCGATCAGATGTCTTTGAATGAACAAATCAGAAATAAAAAAAATGGTTTATAAAAGGTGAGTGACTTTTAATTTCACTGTAGACAAAGTAAACCCAACATGAGAGACATTTGACTTGACAACTTCATCAAAGAGTTCGGATTTGGAGCTAATTAGGGATCGGCTCAAGTCAGGTCGGTACCCCCCCATGTGGTGGTTCGGTATGCAGGTGTACCAAAAAAAAAAAAAAAAAGCTGTTTTCCTTTAAACATGCAGAACGTCACTGAGCGGAACTAAAGTGTGGAGTTCTACGTTCAGCCACGCAACTTTAAAACGCGACACCAAAACAAAGCCTGTCTGCTGTTTGGGAAAGGACAGAAAAAGAAAGGTGGACCGAACCAAAGCTTTACATCAGCATTTTTCAGCAGTGATCACGAAACGTAAACATCACAATGGAAACGTTCAAATCCAGCAGCGTTCAATCAGCCCCCAACAGCATGAAGGTCTTTATCCGAGCCCATTTGGTACAGCTGGGACACGGGACTGTCTTTATGTCAAAATCTAGTGACGTCAAAATGAGGCTTTTTGAAGCATAGAATCATTTTGAACCATTGTGTCATAAAGTGGTTCACTACCCGAAGCTTCATTCAATTCCCTTGGGTGACATCTAGTGGCAGTAGTGATTATTGCACCAAATGAAGCTCTGCGAATGTGATGCAGCTCTTGTGTAAATAATAGCACTTATGTATGTATAGATGCGTGTTGTACATATGTGTTTTTAGTAACCCATTAAAGATTCTGAGTAATTAACTCATGAAAAACTAATAATTTAAAAACATTGTGAACTGTAGGGGATTACAGATGAAAAATAGCCATTAGGCTAATTCTGGCTTCTTAAAATTGTCATATGTTTTATGAAATTCCTCTGTCCCATTTTAAATAAATAAGCAAAAATAAAGTGGAATGTTTTGATTTGTCATTCATATTTTATTTGGGAGTGTGCTTGGTGTACTGAGTGTTTTTGGTAAAGAGGATGATTGTGTTACTTCAGGTGTTTTTATTCAAGAAAAGTAATTTCTGCACAGTAGAAGGGCTCAAACGGTTTCTTTTTTTTGAGACGATTTCTTCAGCTTTGCCTTCTCCTTTTCCTCCACATACCTCTTCTCCACCATGGCGTTAACTGTATTCCTACTTGGAATGGTGTATGTAGGATCCAGTTCTGCCACAGATGCTCTGAATCCAGGATCATCCACCACAGTGAAAGGCTGGGAGTCCTTCACTATGAAGTCCACAACAGATTCATCAAGCTCTTGCTTCCAGGATCCTAAAAAAAAATAAAGAAAGAAAATGATAAAGAAAAGTAACTTCAATTTAACTAACAAACATTTAACTGTCATTCTTTCAAATTCTGCATGTATATTTATGTTATGCTGACCTTGATTGGTGGCACGAGGCTGAGTGTTCTCATGTTTGCCTCAGCATTGATGATGTATTGTTATTATATGTCAGCAGCTGCAGGCAAAGCAAACACTGCCGCTGTAAAACCAAGATAACAACCCATTACTGCACCTCTTGCATAACATGATACCACCACTGTAACACTACTGCATAGTATAGGCTATAGGCTTTCTAATAAACACTTTGAATCTACATTTCCTTATGAGGTGGCACCAAATCTATGGAGGTAAATTTCTCTCAATATTATTCAATCAAAAAAAACTAATCTCAATTAAAAAATATTAAGTTGTGATCAAACCTTCAGAGTTGTAACGATTTTTTTTTTTTAATGGAATATTTTATTTTGGGGAGAAAAAAAATTGTTTGAAAAAACTTTTTGATTAAAATTACAAATTTTTTTCTCACAAAGAGAAAAAAGTTATTTGCAAAACATAAACTTTTATTTGTGCATGTCAAAAATCTTTGGTTACGATTTGCTCTTTTGGTTTTGACGCTCTCTGTTTTTGGTTGAACTCAAAGAATTTTGAGTTCAATATAAAATATTTATTATTTGACAAAAAACATGAATGTGAAACTTGTAAAAATGTCATTAATAGAAATGTTCTGCAGGTTCCTTTTCTGCTTTCCTCTTATTTTCTCAACCGTTGCCAGGATCAGCGTCCTTTCTGCTCCATTACCGTAAAGCGCCTTGTATGCGCGAATCTAATCTTTAAGAGAGAGCTGGTGTCGGCTGGCATGACCGCGTATTTCTGACTGTCAGCTCACTTGACCGCAGTTTATATATATGTATGTATGTATGAATATATATATGTATATGCACTGTTGCCTTGCAGCAAGAAGGTCCTGGGTTCGATTCCCGACCGGGGGTCTTTCTGCATTGAGTTTACATGTTCTCCCCATGCATGCGTGGGTTCTCACTGGGTACTCTGGCTTCCTCCCACAGTCCAAAGACATGCCTGTTAGGTTAATTGGTCTCTCTAAATTGCCCTTAGGTGCTTGGTTGTTTGTGTGTTGCCCTGCGATGGACTGGTGACCTGTCCAGGGTGTACCCTGCTTCTCGCCCATAGACAGCTGGAGATAGGCACCAGCTCCCCTGCAAACCACTATGGAATAAGCGGTAGAAAATGACTGACTGTATATATATGTGTATGTATATATATGTATGAATGCATGCATATGTATGTATGTGTTTATATATATATATATATTCAAGAATCCCTCATGAAGAATAAAATATCGAGGAGCCAGGCCTGGGGTCGGGACTCGTCGGAGAACGCCTGGTGGCCGGGTCGCTCCTCACGGGACCCGGCCGGGCCAAGCACGAACAAGAGATGCGAGGCCATCCCCCAGTGGGCCCACCACCTGCAGGGGGAACCGTGAGGGACCGGTGCAAAGAGGATTGGGTGGCGGACAAAGGTGGAGACCTCAGCGGCCCGATCCCCGGATGCTTAGGCTGGCTCTAGGGACGTGGAATGTCACCTTGCTGGGGGGGAAGGAGCCTGAGCTTGTGCGGGAGGTCGAGAGATATCGACTAGAAATAGTCGAGCTCGCCTCCACGCACAACGTGGGCTCTGGAACCCATCTCCTTGAGAGGGGTTGGACTCTCTTCTACTCTGGAGTGGCCCACGGAGAGAGGCGGCGGGCTGGTGTGGGTTTGCTTGTTACCCCCCCCAGCTCAGCCGTCTCGTGTTGGGGTTTACCCCAGTGGATGAGAGGGTCGTATCCCTGCGCCTTCGGGTTGGGGAGAGGTCTCTGACTATCATTTCAGCCTACGGGCTCTATATCCTCTACAGGGTGCTCGAGGGTTCATGGGAGTTTGCCCAACCGGTCTACATTTGTTTTGTGGACCTGGAGAAAGCATTCGACTGTGTCCCTCGTGATGCCCTGTGGGGGGTGCTCCAGGAGTATGGAATCGGGGGCCCTTTACTAGGGGCCATCCAGTCCCTGTACGAGCGGAGCAGGAGTTTGGTCCGCATTGGTGGCACTAAGTCGGACCTGTTCCCGGTGCATGTTGGACTCCGGCAGGGCTGCCCTTTGTCACCGGTCCTGTTCATAACTTTTATGGACAGGATTTCTAGACGCAGCCAAGGGCCGGAGGGGGTCGGGTTTGGGGACCAGTGGATTTCGTCTCTTCTTTTTGCAGATGACGTGGTCCTGCTGGCCCCCTCTAGCCAAGACCTACAGCATGCGCTGTGGCGGTTCGCAGCCGAGTGTGAAGCGGCTGGGATGAAGATCAGCTCCTCCAAGTCCGAGGCCATGGTTCTCGACCGGAAAAGGGTGGCTTGTCCTCTTCAGGTGGGAAGGGAGTTCCTGCCTCAAGTGGAGGAGTTTAAGTATCTCGGGGTCTTGTTCACGAGTGAGGGAAGAATGGAGCGGGAGATCGACAGACGGATCGGTGCAGCTGCCACAGTAATGGGGGCGCTGTGCCGGTCCGTTGTGGTGAAGAGAGAACTGAGCCGAAAAGCAAAGCTCTCAATTTACTGGTCGGTCTACATTCCTACCCTCACCTATGGCCATGAACTTTGGGTCATGACCGAAAGAATGAGATCCCGGATACAAGCGGCTGAAATGAGCTTCCTCTGTAGGGTGGCCGGGCACTCCCTTAGAGATAGGGTGAGGAGCTCAGCCATCCAGGAGGGGCTCGGAGTAGAGCCGCTGCTCCTCCACATCGAGAGGAGCCAGTTGAGGTGGCTCGGGCATCTATACCGGATGCCTCCTGGACGCCTTCCTCGGGAGGTGTTCCAGGCACATCCCACCGGGAGGAGGTCCAGGGGACGACCCAGGACACGCTGGAGGGATTATGTCTCTCGGCTGGCCTGGGAACGCCTTGGGCTCCCCCTGGAGGAGCTGGAGGAGGTGTCTGGGGAGAGGGACGTCTGGGCGTCTCTGTTGAGTCTGCTGCCCCGCGACCCGGTCCCGGATAAGCGGAAGACGACAAGTACGATATATATATATATATATGTATATGTATATATATATATGTATGTATGTATGTATGTATAGATATAGACATGTATATGTGTATGTATGTATATATATATATATATATATGTATATGTATATATATGTATGTATGAATGTATGCATGTATGTATATATAAATGTGTATATATATATATATATATATGTATATATATATATGTATATGTATATGTATATATATATATGTATATATATATGTATGTATGTATGTATGTATGTATGTATGTATGTATGTATGTATAGATATAGACGTGTATATGTGTATGTATATATATATATATATATATATATATGTATATATATGTATGTATGAATGTATGCATGTATGTATGTATGTATGTATATATATGTGTATATGTGTATGTATATATGTATATATATATATATATGTATATATATATATATATATATATATATATATATGTATATGTATAAATATGTATGTATGTATGTATGTATGTATGTACATGTGTGTGTGTGTGTGTGTGTGTATGTATGTATGTATATATATGTGTATGTGTGTGTATATATATATGTATGTATATATATATGTGTATATGTGTATGTATATGTATGTATGTGTATATATATATATATGTATATATATATGTGTGTGTGTGTGTGTGTATGAGCTTCAACATAAATAAAAAGTTAGATTTCCAGTGGAACCAGAGCAGTGCAATGTCTCATCTTCTAGTTATGAAATCCATGTGATGTTAGCCTTGAAAGCCCCAGAATTTATTTTACCTGGATAAAAGGAATCCCAGGGAATCTCATATTTTCTTTTTGCATTTAGTAGAAAGGCCGGGACCATTTATTGATGAAGTCTGGGGAAGTTGTGAAGAAAACTGCAGTACACCTTCAGTCCAGCAGATGGCATTACTCCTTTAATCCGTTTAAAAGACTACTAGCTAATAAATATTTTTTTGTTTCAAATGATAAATTTTAAATAATGAGCAGCTTTAGAGTTATACGGTTCATTAATTCTTTCCATTATTCCTCTTGATCCATAAGAAAGAAAAGTTTAAATAATTATTTTACATAAAATTTATAACAACCCGCGTCAGGCCATAGTTGTTGCTTTTCTTCTGCAATAACTAATAGACACTGGTTAACTCACTTATTTTTCTTTTATCACTATTAGGTAAACTCATATCACATAACAGAAAATGTTTTTAGTAAAAAATGTATTTATTAGAATAAAAACCCAGATAATTAGTCCAGAAATAAAGTGATCTGATAACTTGACTATCTAATGACAAGCAAATATTTATATAAAGTAGAAGATGTGTAGACAGTGGAGTAGAGGATGGCAGGACATAAAGATGAAGATCACTGAGAGCTTCTGGTAATCGTCATCCAAACCTGGAACTGTTGTCTCTCCTCCTGCAGAGCTGTCTACATAAAACTATGTAAAATTAAAAATATTAAAGAGTCTATACTCCATTAAGTTAGGTTTACATAAAAAGACAATCTTAGGAAAATGTGTATTTTTTATGTACGTGGAAAATTCAAAGTGCTCTGATTGTCAGCCTTTATTAAAACATTTGTCTCACAGAACTGTGGCTAAATAGTTAATAATTAATGCCAACAATAACTTAAAATGCTACAAATATCCAGCAAAAAATATTCAATTTTATTTTCTGGTTCTTGTGGTTATTCACCACATACCTACTAAATGCTTTATATTCACTTTCAGCTGACAGGTCAGGACCATTTACCTGTGAAAGTAAAGCCCTGAGAAAGAGAATTTACCCAGGTAAATGCGACTCGAAACGCATCATGGGCTGTCTATGAGAAATGGGCACAGGGCTTTAGTTGAGGTAGACCTGTGCTTACAGACCATATTTTCTCCCAAACTCAGAAACGTCTATTCCAACTCAGATCTTAAATACTGTCAGTACTTCAGGAACATCAGGTAGTGGTAATAAATGTTGCATTAAACACCTGTTTGTCAGGCCTGGTCCGGTTGTATTTACAGTTTGAATGGATTAAGATGGGGACATCAGAGCTTCTGTTTGTATGGCTACTAAGGAACATAATGTGATTAATGTAGTTAAACTATCTCACACCATTATGACCTTCTACAGATATTCAAAACACACCAGAGGGAGGATCAAACATTTGCAGGATGATGGCGATAGTAATGATGTTGCCTCTGACCCAGAACTCTGGTTGTAGAAGGTCTAACCAGCACTGTTACAGAACCAGTTAAGAACTTGCCCTTTCACCAGTTTTAGTTAAGCAACCAAACAGCTTTGCTAGAAAGGCCCTATAAGAAACAGACAAACTAGTTGGTGGTTGGTATATCTAGGAGGTTGGACAGACTGAAGGTCTCAGCTGCACATATCTGCAAAAAGAAGAATATTGTGGACAGCTGGTCAGCAGGCTAGTTTATTATTTATGAAAATATTCTTCAATTGGGTATTACCTGTTCTCACCTGAACCTTAAGTAGGACTAAGTCAGACAATAAAGAAAGTTGGCAGAGATGATGTTTCCTGACCTGAATGACAGTCTCAAATTAAAGGATTAATTGTGGGTTCTTTAACATACAAAGGAAAGAAAAATGTAAAAATGTAAAGGAAATGTTCTGAACTTAATCCGGCTCCAACCACGAAAACAGACTTACATCCAATTCAATTCAATTCAGTTTCAATTCAGATTATTTATATAGCGCCAATTCACAACACATGTTGTCTCAAAGCACTTCACAACAGTCAGGTTTATACATTCCAGTTAGTCCTAACCATTGAACAGTGCAGTCAGATTCAGTTATTTATTCAAATTGGATAAAAAGGTTTTCTGTCTAAGGAAACCCAGCAGATTGAACCCTCTGGATCGCTGTTGTTTTCATTAACGATGACGATAACGAGACAATGACGAGATCTACGTGGCTCTTTGATTACTCCTTGATGACTAAAACATGACAAGAGGTGTGTGAGTTTTCGTTGACGAGACAAAAAGTAGTGGGTGGTCTGTCAGATTTTCAAAATGCATGACATTTCTGCCAATTGTGCATTTAATGTCAGTGAAAAGCTAAAAAGTTTCAGCAAAGCTAAACCGTCCTCTCCTTGTTTGGTGGTGCCACCACCACCTTTGAGTTTATTAATTCACTGATGGACAATGATGTTCACGGCACGTTCTACAAAGGAAACCATGAAAGGATCTGTGGACTTATTTTAAATATATTCCATCTGAAAATAATAACAAATGTATTGAAAAGGCAGACGCTAGTAAATGTGGCCACAACTAGGTGGGAAAATATCTCAAATTTTAACTGGCACCTGAAGACTCACCACGCTGATATTATTTCAAAGGTAAGTTACAATAAGCCCTGTTAACAATACAATCGGCATGTAATACATTTCATAGTAAGCTTAAAGTCTAGCATTTACAGAACATTTATGAATATTTCTTAAACATTCTTCCCAAATTTCATCACTCAATTCTATATTAAGCTCAACCACCCAGGACTGCTTGTAATTCTCAGTATTAAATAAAACATTATTATGAATGATTCGATAAAATGAGCAGAGTGCCCCACGAAGGCTCGGGTTTGACTTGATAATTTCTTCCAGAGTTTTATGCTCCGTCAGGGATTCATAATTTGGTATGTTCTTTTTGATAAAATATCTGACCTGCAAATATCTAAAAAAACAATAATACATCTTAAAATGCTTCACGTGGCTTGCATAAGTGTTTCTTTGTGATTCTTATAGATTTATAGCCCCAAATGAAAGGCACAACAACAGAATCTAACTGCTTAAAGTGAGATTGTGAAATATAGCAGGGAAGAGATTGGAAAGAATATTCATTTTAATGGAATTAATGCAGTCTGCCAAAGTAGTGCTTGACATGACAAATCCAATCTAATAGAACATCTGTTCCATGCTTTTGTGACTTTGACTGCTCTGTGGAATGTAGATTCATCCCTCACCAGCAAAACGAAACAATTTTTCTGGCAAATGAACCCTGCCGAAACCTTTTAACCTTTATCCTACTAACTGACGTCTGTAGACTCTGAGATGGAGCTCCTGGGTTTTTAGTCATTTCTCTGAGCTTCACCTCTGACATTGAGCTGAATCTGCTGGGATGTCCACTCCTGGGAAGATTTGGGAATAATCTTCCAATCTGTAGGGTGATGGCCTCTGAAAGTCTGGAAATGACCTTATAGGCCTTCCTATGTTGATGAGCAGCAACAGCTGCTCCTCTATGATTTCTGTTGATGCCCTTGCACCCTGGCATTATATTAAATCAATTCAGTTTATTTATTTAGCGCCAATTCACAACACATGTCGTCTCAAGGTTCTTCACAACAGTCAGGTTCATACATTCCAATTAATCGTAATCATTGAACAGTTCAGTCAGATTCAGTTATTTATTCAAATTGGATAAAAAGTTTTTCTGTCTAATGAAACCCAGCAGATTGCATCCAGTCAGTGACTTGCAGCATTCACTCCTCCTGGATGAGCATGTAGAGACAGTGGACAGTCACTGGTGTTGACTTTGTAGCAATCCCTCATACTGAGCATGCATGTAGCGACAGTGGAGAGGAAAAACTCCCTTTTAAAAGGAAGAAACCTCCAGCAGAACCAGAACCAGGCTCAGTGTGAGTGGCCATCTGCCATGACCGACTGGGGGTTTGAGAGAACAGAGCAGAGACACAAAGACAACAAAGATGCACTGATCCAGGAGTCCTTTCTATGGGAAGGAAAAGTAAATGTTAATGGTTGTAGCTCCTTTAGTTGTTTCATCTAGAAAGAAAGAACAGATAAACTCTGAGCCAGTTTTCAAGGTTAGAGTCTGAAAGAGAGAACATAGAGTTAGTTACAGTAGAAGCTCAGTCAGTAGCCATGTCTAGGAGAGAGAAAGGGTTAAACACTAAAAGACAGGGCCAAATGTATCATTGGTAGAAGGTGAGCATTAAGTTGTTGCCAGCAGAAGCTTGTACGATTCCCCTCTCGAGAAAGGTGTCACAGGTAGACACAGAGTCAGGCCAGGTGTAGCTTCTAGGAAGAGAAAAGAGAGAACAGAGTTAAAAGCTGAAATAACAGCAAATAATGCAAACTTGGAGAGTAGTATGAGAATGTAGCGAAGACAGTGAAAGTGGTCATTATGTCCTCCAACAGCCTAAACCTATAGCAGCATAACTACAGAGATAGCTCAGGATAACCTAAACCACTCTAACTATAAGTTTTATCAAAAAGGAAAGTTTTAAGCCTAGCCTTAAAAGTAGACAGGGTGTCTGCCTCACGGACTAAAACTGGGAGCTGGTTCCACAGGAGAGGAGCCTGATAACTAAAGGATCTGCCTCCCATTCTACTTCTAGAGACTCTAGGAACCACCAGTAAACCTGCAGTCTGAGAAAGAAGTGCTCTGTTAGGAAAATATGGACCAATCAGATCTCTGATGTATGATGGAGCTAGATCATTAAGGGCTTTATATGTGAGGAGGAGAATTTTAAATTCTATTCTGGATTTAACAGGGAGCCAATGAAGGGAAGCTAAAATAGGAGAAATATCATCTCTCTTTTTAATTTTCATATTTTTCATATTAACAACACCTGAATGCTTTACAGCAGCAAATTGACCAAACCTCTTTTCTAGCTGCTCATACTGATCAGTTAAGTGCCGAACCTGGCTGCTATGTTCATGTTTGATGTAGTTGGCAGTGAGGATGGACCTGTTCACCCAGTAGCTCTAAATGTCTGTTTATACTTAAGAAGATCTTGCTGGTGGTTTTCTCCTCAACCATGAGAGGAACTCTACTCTGGACCCAGAGGAACCTCTTCAGAGGTCAAGGATGAACTAGAACCTCCACGAATAAAAGAAGAAAAGGAGAAGACAGATGCTGCACAGGTGATAGAGGAGGAACAGAACACCTGTAATATTCGGGATGTTAAGGAATGGGTTCTGAAACAGGAGAGTGATGTGTTTATGGTGATTCCTGGTAATGTGAAAACAGACTTCAGTGAATCTGGATTTAAACAGGACCAAATCATCCTTCAAAACACTTCTAAAAGTAGCATTCCAGATAGGGAATATGCAATATTAGAGGCTCTGAGTCAAGGACCAATGAAATGCCAGAGAAGAGACATCAAAAAAATAGAGGTCACAGCGACAGTACTGAGCAGCAAGTTAACAATCCCAAGATCAAAAATTTTACGTTTGCCAAGTGTGTAGTAAGGGTTTCCTTTCAGCAGTCAATTATAAGAGAACTCACTCTGGGGAGAAACCTTTCCCATGTCTGACCTGTGGAAAAGGTTTCAGTATAAAACGTACTTTGGTCACTCACACAAGAACTCACACAGGAGAAACACTTTTTGGATGTTCTGTGGAAAACATTTCATTGTAACATTTCATTGGCATTGTGGACACATGTCACTCTGAGCAAATTAAAAAATAGATATAAAATAAATCCCACTCCTTGACTCTGCCCCTCTCATCAAATCAGATCCACTGCTGTGCCTAGTACCATTTAATTTCATTTTCACCACTTGGACGTTTTATAACTGACATAATACAAGACCATGCCATAACGCAGAAATAGGCTAACCCTGACTGGTTGGCCAACAATCAGGACTGGAAACACAACTAGTAGAAGCTAAATGCTACTGAAGCAGTGCCTTATCGTGTTTCTTTGCCTATAGCGATAGCCATCAAGAATTTAATCTCTGACACAATCGGGTACTGCATGTCGCAATCCTGAAAAGCACAAAAATGTTCCTTTATTTCGCAAGGCCTGATAAAATAAACAAGTGATGGTTTAAAGTATAATGAGATGTAAACTCACTGGAAAGTTAGAGGTCCCTGCGATGAGGCGGTGTGCTTGCATATTGAGGGCAGAGCAGCTAATGTGCTGGAGCAGGAACATCTAAAACCTTCAGGACTCCAGGCCTCATGGACAAAGCATGGGTGCCAATAATTGTGGTGCACATCCTCCTCACACTGTTTGAACAGAAATACCAAGATGCCTATTTATTATTTAATTAAAAAGCATTGGGGTCTGTCAAGTATTGACCTGGGAATACCAGCCCGATATGGCGGTGGTATTAGGACAATAGATGATTGAGTGACTCGAGCATTGGCATTATTGAATAGCAAAATCTGCAGACATATGGAATAAATTCACAACTTCTCCTTAAAATATAAGATTTTATTATTAGAAAACATTCAACTCCAAGTTAACCATTTCAATTAAACTCTTCACTAGGCTTCATCTAAAACTACCAAGCAAAATGAAGGAAACTGATGAACTATGTACAACAAAGGAACAAGGGAACCAATAACAGTGATGCAATGATATGACAGTTCAATGTGGAATCATGTTTAAGATCCAAGGTTTATCTTCAGGAACTGAGAAATGAAGTCAGATTAGTTTTACACCAAATTAAGAACAATAATCAGTGTGTATTCAAATAATCAGCAACAATGCAAAATCAGAGGAGTAGATAAGACATTCATTTCATAAAGCAATATTTTAAAGAGTGATTTGATGAATTAGAAATCAACATCTTTGGATAACTCTAAATGATATTTCATTTGCCGTCCTTATCTCAGTGAAATATTTAAAGAAATAGTATTTATTAGATTAAAAAACCAATAAACCTGTTGGAAAATTGATTCTAAATGTTTACTTTGCCGTTCATATATAAGGAATATCTGAGGAAATATTTGTTGGATTATAAACCAATAATCCTTTGACAACTACTAACATGGAGGAGAGGAACGCCTATGGACTCACAAGATGGCGACGAGTCGGATGTAAATATATGATCAGCTTGGAACAAGCATTAGCTGTTAGATGTTTTAGCTAAAAGAGGAAAACTTATAGCTTGTTCACCACTTCTTTAAGCTCAAACATGTACCTTTACCTACCATTAATATACATATTAATGTGCATATGAGCGCTGGCGGCGCATTATGGCCGATCTGTGTTTAAAATCACCCATTAAATAAAGTTTGTCATAACTTTAACTTGAAACAGAACTTGAAACAAATACAGCAAGTAGCCTCAAGGTCTAAAGGTCTGGCAATTTTAGCAGAGCAGATAGCCTTTTAGCACTCAAAATAGTTAACTCAAAATAGTTCAACCTTTAGAACCACACACAAAGCAAAACGTCATAAAATAAACAATATTTAGGTTGTTTCATCCTAAACTACTGTTTTCTGCCAAAACACAACCTCTTACATGAACCAACCTGAAGAAAAAGGACGGGAGGTCCAAAGGGTGCTGGTTTAGCAAAGTTACAGCTACAGACACCTATACCACAAGTATGACATGGGAAAGGTTTCTATTTTATATGAGTTCTAACATGCTTAGTAAAACTACTTTTATGACAAAAACGTCCTCCCCAGGTTATACATGAGAAAAGCTTCTAACCTGTATGAGTTCTGTTGAGGTAAAATAATGCTATCACTGACATCCTTGCGGCCTCAACCTCACCCAGTCCGGATGTCGTGAGAAAGAACAGATGAAGAGCAGGAAATTAAGATTAATTTGGAAAATAATAAGTCCAATGATTTCCAATGCAAAACAAATATATACAGAATAACACAAAGAAAGAAAATTACGTAAGGCCTTACGGAGAGATCGTAGGTTTCAGCAAAGCATGGCTGTCTCTACCCAGATGTCTGACTCATCACAGTTGCCAGAACATCTTTATACCATCTACTTCAAAGCTTACTGACTGTGCCTCCCCCTTATGCAGTCTGGTGTTGTAAATTAGACAAGCTCCCATGCCCAAAAGTTGACATTTATTGCTTTATTATCCATACAACCAGCATTTACTGCTTGCAGTTGTTGAGAACTTCCTAACCTCTGTTTCACCCTTGTTCCATCCTGACTCCTGCTGTGATCTGTGAATCCTTTCCTTAAGGCTCACTCATGTTAAATCTCAGTTTAATGTTCCCACATGCAAACTGAACTAATATCATGAAAGTACATGATTTTAATTCTCAACAGTTCTCATGTGGCTTTCCAATCTAACTTTACAAATGAAACCTATTCCACATGTTATACATGTAAAATGTTTCTCTCTGGTATGAGTTCTATTGTGGGTAACCAAACTACTTTTTTTGACTGAAACCTGTTCCTGTCATCATTTTACGGATGGTTCTGACCCACATGCAGTAAACGCTCAAAGGAAACCAGGAAGTATTTAACAGATTTATTGAAAGCACAAAAGTAAGTACGGTCTTGGCATAGTAGGCAAAGCTGTAAGGAAGAAAGCATAGGTAAGTTAAGACAGTAACTAAGATGGGAAACTAATGGTGTTCTGTTTCTTACTAGTTGGTTGCTGACAAACCGCGAGGAGGAGAGGGAGTCGGGTCAGAGGAAACAGCGTGGGATTACGGAGGTGAGTTCTGCCAAGATACTTAGTCCCTTGGACATTAACAGTGTTTGGAGGATTGTATGGTGGGCTCGAGTGGAGCGGTGGAGGTTGGACAGGTTTCTTGGAGGCAGGATCAGAGGTCGAATCCAGAAAAAGATCAGCAGGAGGAAATCCAGCAGCACAGCGTTAGCGAGACACCAATTTGTAGATCCATCCGTGGGAAACTTGGAACGAGGTCTCATAAGCAAAATCCATTGGTGGCCAGCCTGTGTAACATCCAGGTGGTCACCAACATGGTATACTGAAAAGACAAAATAGGTTAAAGTCGAAGCAAGCAATACGAGAAGCGGCTCAAAGGTCGGCTTGGATAGTACCACTGAAGGCTAACACTCGAGCGCTGACATGCTGGCTGCCTCCTGCTTAAATACTCCAGGAACCTCATCACCGGTGAATGGAGAACACCTGTCTCACAGCTCTTGCTTTCCAACGCCCTCTAGAAACCCAAACACAAACAATAAAAAAAAAAAACACAGAGATCTCCAACCCCGACACTTCCATGTGTTACACATGAGAAAGGTTTATCTCCTGTGTTGGACCATGTTTTGCTTAATATTGGACCATTTGTAAGTTGCTGGACACCAGTATGCCTTCCGGCATGATCGGCCATTTTGTATCCCAGGACAATCCGCTACTACAAATCCCAGCAGCCACCGCGGCTGATAGGACGGGGGCATCGCAGCTCTGATGCCACAGTCAACTATATAAGAGAGTACGAGACGGCCCACCATTGCTTTCAGCTTGGGACCGAGACGCGGTTACCACGCAACTGGAGCATCACTCTGAAGAAGAAATCCCACATGGACTTTCATTCATTCTCCCCGTTGGCCATTGAGAAAACTAAACGAATTAAGCTTACAAGAACAAGAAGGCTTGTAAGTTTTCAACTTTACCGATCGAAGACGTGGGTTTAACATGTAACCAAAAAAACACGGAGACGCAATTTTTCCTCCTTGTTTTTTTTTGTTCCAGTTGACTAGTGACGGTCCGTCATATTTTTTTCACCTTTCTGCCAAGGAGGTCACAGAGGATGAAAAACGGACTGCTTTGCTGAGTATCCACAGACACGTGGAACTCTTCAACCCTTTTCTCTCTCTCCCTCTGCTCAGAGGAGACAACATCAAGTAAAATCCATCCTGGTACAGCACTCAACAGGTTTAAATCCTACTTGAAGGACAGGGACTTTTCGGTGTCAGTAGGTAACTTTACATCAGAGAGCACAAAAATCACGTGGCATTCCTCAAGGGTCCATCTTAGGGCCCCTTCTATTCAATATCTACATGCTCCCCCTAACTCAGATTTTAATAAACGACAATGTAAGTTATCATAACTATGCAGACGACACACAGCTATACGTTACGATGTCACCAGGAGACTATGAACCCATTCAAGCGCTGGGTAAATGCTTAGAAGAAATCAATGCATGGATGGCTAATACCGCAGTGAACAGCAGGGGTACCGATCCACCTGATAGTCAGAAAGGGACAAAAGCTTTAGAGCACCCGTGTTTTCTTTCAACCGCTTCCTCACTTCCGGGAACTGAACCAGGTAGTCTGTGGCACACCCATGCTTGAGCTGAGCAACCGCTCAACTTATCTCTTGGTGGAGAATCCAACCCAAGTGCCTATCCAGGTAACCACAAGAAAACCCCTGGGGATGCTCATAGACAGCTCCTTTCATGACTTCGAGCTGCCCATCCCCGTCATTGGAAACATGCCCTTATTTGTGTCCGGCAGACAGAACTCTCCAGACCTTTTGTCTACGTTTCCGTCGGACATGATCACAATTGAGAGACATGAGGTTTTAACGACCAAATCCACCTGTGGTGCTACCCTGGGGGCTGAAGGCAACCTGGTGGTGTACGCACCGGCGACACACCCAGGGCAACCAGCTCAAGAAGAGCCAGGGACCCAGGATTCATCCATCGAGCCCTACCCTGGTTTTGAGACCGTGGTCAGCGAGTAGTTGGAGAAAGCCGATGCGCTAAGCACAAAAGAGGAAAGAACAGCACTTAAGAAGATGTTTTATGAATATCAAACAGTACTCTCGAAGGACTCCCATGACTGTGGGGTCACTGACCTCAACATGGTTCGGATTCCAACGAACCATGTTTGTTCGCCAATATAAGATCCCTCTGGCCGCTTACGAGTCGATCCAGGAGATCCTCGAAAGGCTGTTGGAGAAACAGATAATTTGTGAATGCAACTCCACGTACAACTCTCCTATTTGGCCGGTGTTAAAACCGATCGGGAAATGGCGCCTGATAATTGATTACCGTTCACTGAACAAGCAAGTACCCCTCTCACGCTGGCTCATGATTCACTTGGACAGGGAGCTGGCTAAGGTGAGAGATGCTCGCTTTTTCTCTACAGTGGACGTGGCAAATGGCTTCTGGACAATGAAGGTAGACCCGGCCGACCAGTACAAATTGGTGTTTTCTTTCGGGAACCACCAATATACCTGGAAAAGGTGCCCCTTTGGGTACTCAAACTCTCTGGCCAAATTTAACATTTTCCTTCACAAGACTATGTCTGATGCCGCAGCCCGGGGAAACCTCATTTACGTCGATGACATCCTTATGAGGAGCAGGACGTTTGAGGAACATCTAGCCGAACTCCGGCACGTCCTGGACCAGCTTGGCGCAGCGGGGGCTAAGCTAGCACTCGCCAAAGGCCAATGGTGCCGGACAAGAGTGGAGTACATTGGTTTAACCGTGGGCCGAAACGGCATTGTGCCCCAAGCCAGCAGGATCCGGGCCATCCAAGACATAAAGGCTCCAATGAATGTGTTCGAATGTGTTTCTTAGGGTCTGTAACTACTCCCGCCAGTTTATTGAAGACTATGCGGAGATGGCCAGATCCCTCACAGAACTCCTGCGCAAAGACACGCCTTTCACTTGGGGAGAACCCCAAGAGCATGCTTTCCAGCTCTTGAAGCAGAAACTTGGTTCTGCTTCTTGTCTGGCCTACCCAGATAAGGACAAGGAGTTCTACCTGGAAGCGAATTTCTCTTCCAAGTGTCTAAGTGCTGCATTGAAGCAGAAATATGACCAGGACATGCGAGTTGTCGCATACGCAAGCCGACCCTTGAGTGACATAGAGGTTAAGTTATCAGACTGTGAGAGGGCTCTGCTTTCTACAGTCTGGGCAATTGAACATTTCCGCAGTTACATTGGGGGGCTGAAAGTGATTATTGAAATGTGCCATCAACCGGTCACCTTCTTGAACAGCGAACGGTTGAGAGACAGTCGCATTGCAACATGGATGATGGGACTCCAAGGCTATAACGTTGAGGTGAGGTACGGTCAGAATAATAAAATGGTGTCTGGGCAGGGGTTAGCATAATGCCAGCACTGTGAATGTGACACCGTGGCGACCACCATTGACACACCTGCTACCTCCCAGTTTTCTTCGAGTCACCACTACTTCGATGAAAACGTGTGCGAAGGGCTTCCTAGAGCCTACATTGACGGGTGCGCCTTCCTTCACGAAGGTCGACCACAAGCTGGTGTGGGCATCATCTGGGTGGGACACCACGCCACCGAACCAAACCACTACCAACTGGGGCCGAAAACAAGTCAGTATGCAGAGATCGCAGCAGTACTCATCAACCTCCTACAGGCTACAGCCCTGGACATTAAACAACTGGTGATCTGCTCCGACTCAAACTATGCTAGGCACAGTTTCATCTCCCACCTCCCGGTGTGGAAGGAGAATGGAATGAAGAATGGCAGGAATAAAGAGGTAAAATATTCAGAACTCTTCCTGACATGTGACCATCTCACCAAAGAACAAGGTATGGTAGTGTACTGGAAAGAGGTGAAGGGTCACTCCCGAACGTTGCGCTCAGACAAGGACGGAAATGATGAAGCAGACCATCTATCCCGATTGGGAGCAGCAAGTGGAACCCTGTGGGGTTTCCAAAAAGAATGGCTTCCTCCCTCTCAGACCCATGCTGTCTCTGCCGTCACTCGGCGACAGACGAAGGGGAGGTGTGAAGACCCCCAAAGCTCTGGGGAGACTCTCCGCCTTGGACGTAAACCCTGTGATACGGACTTGGCAACCATGCAGGACCAAGACCCCAACCGCCACACCATCAGAGAGCTAGTAGCTAGTGGTATGTCAGCTGAAACGTCGCCATTGGCGACGGGTGAGACCAAAGAACTGCGGACCCTCCGACGTAACTTGTCCCGCCTGAAGTTGGAGAAAGGTTTGTTAGTCTACACCCACAATGGGCGCGGGACGCCCCGTTGGGTGGTACCAACTGACCATAGTGGGGTCATGTTAGCCTAAGTTCATGATTCTCCTGTAGGGGGCCACAGGGGTTTTAAAGCTACAATCCATAGCCTCCAACAGGTGGCATACTGGTCTTCAATGGCTCCCGACACCCAAATCTACATCTAAGGATGTTTGACCTGCTGTCAGTTCCAACCATCCCAGCCACTCGGTCGGGCCCCACTTCAGCAAAGGGAGTTACATTCCTGTGGTCCCACCTGCATATCGACTGGGTTGGTCCAGTCCTCAAATCGACCAGAGGTAATAAATACCTCATAACAGTGACGTGCAGTTTCACTAAGTGGGTTGAATGCTTACCTGCACCAAACAAAACAGCGGTAACCACGGCTGTTCTTTTGCTGAACCATGTTTTCAGCCGGTGGGGTCTTCCCCTGTCCATTAACTCAGACAGAGGAACACATTTCACCTCAAGCGTCATGACAGCGCTTTTTGACATTCTGTGGAGTGGAAGTAAAATTTCACATTCCCTACCACCCACAATCATCGGGTCAGGTGGAGCGGATGAAACGTACCATAGTGGCCATGCTAAAGAAGTATGTTAGCAGTGTCGAGGTAGGAAAACTTTACTTGCCGTCCGTTAACTCTTACATTACTCCTCACCTCTCATCGACTCTTTATTTGGCACGCCAAAGGACAATCCTCAGTCAGAGATCAGTTGTATGTGTCCACAAGTTTATTAAAACCAATCTGAATTCAGAGAGGAGACATCACACTTACACTGCAACCTGGAAACGTCTGTGTGTCTCACTGGGGGCTGCGTTACATTACATTTTATACCCCAAACTGCTATTGCAGTACACATACACAATCATTCCGTCTTGTCTCCCCAGCAACAGTATCAAAGAAACAGAGATACATTTCATCATTTAATTAAAAAATTGTTTCCCACATGTCATCAGTAATCTTCAGGGAGAGGAGTACCATGCCTTCCCACATACACTGCCAGCTTCTCACGATACAGACAGAAAACACCTGCAAGCTTTAACCTTGAATAATAAATACTCATTGTGTCAAATACTAGAGGCTATTAAGGTTTTTTTCTAACCATCAAAAGCATAACTAAAAACTCCTAATAAAAATCAATCTATAAGCAGCAAAGTCCCAAATACTAATAATACTAATAATAAGGCCTTTATATTTCCACAGCATCAATGGGAGGGACTGGGACATCAAACTCCCTTTGATCCTGATGGCCATCCGGTCCACCCCCAACGCTCCACAGGCGTAACACTCTTTGAGATGATGACTGTAAGGCAAATGACCCTCCCATTCCATCTACTGTACCATCCAGAAGATGTGAGTGTGACAACTGCCTACACAGCACATCAATATGTCGCAGGCTTGAAAGAGCACCTCAGATCCACATTCGCATGGGCACAAACGAACCTGGAAGCCAGCGTAGAGGGCGCAAAAGCATATTATGACCGGAAAGCAGCCCACCGTGAAAACGAAGTGGGCGAAAAGGTTTTCTATTTCAGATTTGCTCACCCAACCGGGCGTTCCAGGAAACTCCTCCCAAGCTGAACAGGCCCCTTCGACATTGTGGGAAAACTCTCACCAGTGGCCTAAAGAATAAGAATCTCAAAATCCAAACAGGCCCCGGTGTACAAATGGGTTCATGCAAACCACATCAAACCCTACAACAGACTCTCCTTCACAGGGACAGGACTCCCTTCTGGACAGGAGGAAGGAGAGGATAGTGCATAGGGCCAGCAAGATCATGCACTAACCACTAACAACTACACCCCTAAAACTCCCTTCTATAATCAGGATTTCTCTGTTGCAGGATGGAGGTCATCTGGATGATTGGCATTCTTGTTGGCTCAACACTCACTCTGCCAACCGGTGTAATTGAGATAGGACCCCCAACCGGCACAGTACTGCAACACACTCCCGGGCCTCTTATTACACACTGGAGACTTCATACGCAAAGGGTACGTGTAGACCCATGGGACGTGTGCTGCAAACACATCCGCCTTCCTCCACTGATGACTGAAGGAAGACCGCAGGGGACTCAAACCCCCGACACCATAGACCATGCCAAACAAACTACAATCTATATCCTCAAACAACTGCAGAAATTCATGGTCACAGAAGAGGACCTCAGTGGCAGTAAACGTCCAAAGAGATTCCTAGGTGGATTGATAGCCTTAGCGGATGCGCTGGGATCTTTGTTTTACGTTGGCCTTTCAGCAGCAAATTCCGTTAACCTGAAAACTATTTAGCGGCATGTACAAGAATTAGATGAAGAAATGCCAGAAATCCAACAAAGACTCCTCCTCCAACAGTGACTATTGGAAGTACAAACCAAGACCCTCCAGGGCACCGTGGTTACTGTAAATTTACACTCCACTCTTATTAACAATACCCTGCATGCACTGCAAACCCTCACAGAAGTGGTCAAGAATGATTTGATGTACACACAGGTTGTAAGAGACTTGATGCAAGATCTGATTAGGGACGTTGGTTCATCGGTAGACAGCCTAACCGAAGGACGGATACCTACTTACCTAGTTCCGCTGGATTTAGTATAGAAAATCCTAATGTCCACCACAACAGACACCTTGCAACCTCTACAAACACACCTGGCTTATAGCTTAGGCAGCGCAATTCCAGTTTTCGTCAATCCAGATAACTTAGAGATAGGATTTATGCTCAATCTCCCTATCATCGAAAGAGCAAATGTATACAGGCTTAAAACAGTGTTAAATGTCTGGTTTCAGAAGGAGAATACACACGTACACCTGAAAACCCCATCACTCTTAGCTTACCACGATGCCAACCCAAAACTTTATTTAATTCCCAATTTAGACGTGTGCACCAAAACCAAGGACCTCCATTGGGTGTGCCCAAGTAATCCTTTTATTAGAGACGTCACCGATTACATGTGTAGTTAAAGGGAGGGATCTCCTGAACAAAACTGTCAGGCTAAAGTGACTCTGAAGGACGTAGGCATAGAAACCAAGGTCGAACGTGCGGGTAATCAATGGCTTGTAAGCACACCAGTGACAGAAGCCTTGCTATCTTACGATCATCACGACACAGTTACCTGAATAAAATTACCCAACCAAACAATGCTCGTCTCTGTACCCCAGGGTGCACTCCTCCACCTCGGAGACATAGTCCTTCATCACCTTAATCTCGATCGATATGATACAGAAATTGAAATTATGGATGCCTTTAAAGGATATAATTTCAGCATTGATGCTAGTATTGAAGAAGAGCTTGTAGTGGAAGGTACCAAACTAATTAAGTTCAGCCTCACCCCTGCAGAGTTAAGCTTCACACATTTCCCTCAATTCCCCAGGGGAAAACAGAATGGACAGAAACCCATAAAATGACCGTCACTGTAATTCTCCTTGTAATCGGATGGGTCGTGACGGCAGTAATGGCACACACTGCATACAGGCAGGTTAAGCGTTCACAAGTCAGGATTGATTCCCTCACATTCAGTTCCCCACGGTTCATAGCACCACCTTTGCCAATGACACAGGCAGGCTCCAGTGCCTAATGGAAGTTGGACGAATAAGCTATGAACCATGATTTTGTTTTTTTTTTATATACATATATATGTACTGTATCTTTTTGTTGTTGTTTCACTTTGTTTCAGGGTTACCAAAGCTGATGACCAAAAGAATGTAATGATGATATGAATGTATTGTTCTGTATTTTCTCATTGAACAACATAAGAAAGGTATGAGTCAGAGGTTAGCCTGGGCAGGTCCTGCCCAATCATAGGCTTTTGAGGAACACAGAGACAGTTTGTTTTTGTTTTGCTTCGCCACGGATCACAGATGGTTCAGCCAAGGACAGAATGGCCCCAGTAGCTTCAAAGACTGCGATTCATCTCACCCTTTAAACCTAGGGGCAATGTTGGAATATGTTTTGCTTAATATTGGACCATTTGTAAGTTGCTGGACACCAGTATGCCTTCCGGCATGATCGGCCATTTTGTATCCCAGGACAGTCCGCTACTACAAATCCCAGCGGCCACCGCGGCTGATAAGACAGGGTATGAGACGGCCCACCATTGCTTTCAGCTTGGGACCGAGATGCAGTTGCTAAACGGATCCAGGCTCAGCAGGTAAGAACACTTCCTGGTTGCAAAAGTACATTTAGATATCAGCAGTTATTGTTAACTATTTTATTATTATTAATAATAATAATCTGAAATTATTATTATTAAAACAAGATAAATTACAGCCGGACACAATATATCTAAAAAAATGTTTCGCTATAGATTCTGACATAAAGTTGAAAAATGACACCAGGTGGTGTCTTCAGATCTTGAATCATCTCTTGTGTCGCTGCAGCTGCTCCAGGCCGCTCAGCTTCACCTCCGGTTGTTTGACTCGGTGCCGTATTTACTGTATCTGCTCCGGTCCGGCCCGCGTGAATTACTTTGATAATCTAGATGTTGTGCTGGTTCTGTTTCCTGGTGGTCCGGTATGATTCATGCAGATTGACTCCAGCCGTGCTCCGGCATCCAGCAACAATAAACTCTGGTGGAATCACATGGTTGTCTGCAGGCTGCAGCATCTGCTGCTCTGCTATCTGATGAAAGCTGACTTTCTTCTCCTGACTCTGCTGCGTCTCTCTGATGGCGACTGAAATATATCTACAGAAACATCAGATTCTTGGCTGCTGTCTGTGTTGCTGCCGTTGTAGCAGCAGTCAGTTTACTGCAGGGGTTCCCCTCTGATGTCATCAAAGAGCGTAACAAAATCCAAAGGAGTAGTCTGTATAGTGGCGATTGTTTGTCAAACCAAATATCCTAGAATTTCAAACAAGCCACTACTGCACTGGGGTTATGTTTCGTACGCAGGCAAAAGAAGTCCAATGTTCCCACTGCTTCTGCTGCTCTGGTAAAAAACCATAGGCCACACCCCAATGCATGTTGGTCCTATACCAGTTCCTCTACTTATAGGAACTGGAAACACAGTTCTTCCTCAACAAAAAAATAAATAAAAAATAACAAAGACAAAGAAACAAGAAATATAAACCATTATTGACCTCCAAATAAACTGTAGAAATAACCCCAAAAAATATAAAGTAAACTAAGAATAAATTTGAAAAACATTCAAGGTAACAAAACAAAATAAGGAATAAGTAGCTCCAACTTTCTGGCCCCTAGTTGTGCATACAATCACAATTACTTTAAAGAAGAAAAGGAGCTATTCCCTCAAACACATCCTTCATTCTTGCTGGTGATGTTACTTCTTAAAGATGATGCTTCCAGTAACAAAATAAGTTTAGTCACAAGTCTTTCCAAAACACTGGGCTTTGTTTGTAGCCTCACAGAACACACCAAGCTTTTTTCATCCTGGTTTACACTCAAGACTTTAGGCATCATCCATGATCCTCTTGGAGCTGTAAAATCTGCAATTAAGATGACATCTCCAGGAATGAGACATCTTTTAGTTTTTGTCCATTTTTGTCTTTCTTGCATCAGAGGTAAGTACTCAGAAAGCCATCTTTTCCAGAACAGGTCTACCATATACTTCACTTGTTTCCACCTTTTTCTAGCATGAACAGTCCTGGTGGCAAAACTCGTTTGTTCTTTAACAACAAATGGTTGGGTATGAGTGCTTCAAGATAATTTGAGTCATCTGAAATTTTGGTAATGGGTCTGTCATTCAATATGGCTTTGACTTCACAAAAGATGTTTGAAGTCCTTTATCAACCAAAACTTGCTCTTTAAGAACTGAGACTAAAATGCTTCTTATGGAACAAATCAGACGCTCCCAAACTCCACCTTGGTGAGAGGCTGCTGGGATGTTAAAGTTCAATTTGAGTCCATCCTGAATTAAAGCATTTTGAATTTTAGTATGGTTCAGCTCAGCCAAACTCTCTTTCAGCTCTCGACTTGCACCAACAAAATTTGTGGCATTATCAGATCTGATGGTAGAAACTGGACCTCTTCTACAGATGAACCTCCGGACTGCATTTATACAGAAATCTGTATCAAGAGTGGATGCAATTTCCAGATACTGCACGGCTGGTGAAACAAGTAAAAAGAACTCCATACTTATGAAGGAGGCTTCATCCTCTTTTGACACTTATAGGACCAAAGAAATCCACTCCAACATTTGTGAAGGGAGCAGTGTCTGGCTGGACTCTTTCTTCTGGCAGATCTGCCATCTTTTGTTCAACAAACTTTCCTCTGTTGCATCTGCAAATAATACAGCGAGAGATGACTCTTCCTAGCAGCTGAGTTTGCATTTACTACGCAGTATTTTTGTCTTAGTTTTGACAGCATGTGACCTCTTCCTGCATGTCCCAACTGTTGATGAATATGACGTAAAATCAATGTAGACACATACATATCCTTTGTCAAAATGGCAGGATTCTTTGCTTCTACGGGCATGGCTGTTTTATTCAATCTGCCACCCACTCGTAGGACGCCAGCATCCAATACTGAGTCAAGTTTGTATAGAGCTTCTCTTGGAGACTGCTTTGAGGCCACTAGTGATTAAAGTTATTTCAGTTGTAAATTTCTGCTGCCGTACATACTGAATAATAGCTTGTTCTCCCTTAGCCAAGTCTTCTGGACTCAAATTTTCTTTCTTCAAGGTGATCTTAAATCTTTCCATCTGCTTTTCCATTTTCTTCTTTTGATTTTCCAGATTATTTTTATTCAGGCCTGCAGTAGCAAACTCTTTCCTTTTTTTGTTGCAGCAACATCAGGATGTTTTTCAGCTTTAAAAACCAGGCAACAGAAGTTTTAAGCTTTATCCAAGATGAAAAGTAATGAATCAGATAAAATGTAGCATTTTGTGATTCCTTGTTAGGACCTTTTTGACCTCTGAGTCATATGCAGGAATTTCATGGTGATCCATATCCAGTTTAGGCCATTCCTCTTCTGACCTTTTATTGGCAAAGTTCCTGAAGTAACAGCTTAACTGGCAAACTGAAGGGAACCAGGATTCCCAAAGGATCATACAGTGAGCTAACCACAGACAAAATGCCCCTTCTGGACTGAGGTTCTGAACTTGTACTCGTTCTATTTCGATGCACCACTCTAAATCCAGTACTCTCTCAATTGGAAGCGGATCTGTGTCCAAATCCAGATTCTTGATTTCCTTAGTTCTCCTTTCCTCTGGAATTATCATGGGCACCGTGCGACTGTTGCTGACCCATTTCGAAAGCGTGAATCCTCCTTTAGCGCAGATATCGGTCAGCCTTTTCACCATATGCACTGCATCTTCTTCTGTAGGAACAGTCATCCACATTAAAATTATTTTTGACTGTATCAACCACTTCAGCTGGAAACTGCTGTGCCTTATAATCAGCAGTTCTTTGCAGAGCACAATTTGCACAACTTGGTGAAGACACAGCTCCAAACAAATGCACTTTCATCCTGAACTCCTGTGCTGGCTTTGAAGTGTCACCATGATACTACCACAAGAAGCAAAGAAAGTTAACATGCTTTCCAGAGACATAAACTTGGTGAAACATAGCATCAATGTTGGCCATTAGTGCAACTCTTTACAAAATCGGATAAGAACTCCATTAAGAGAATTTGTGAGATCAGGTCCCTGTAGAAGCTGGCTGTTCAATGATGGTCCTTTGTAAGTTGATCCACAATCAAATACAACTCTCAACATGCCTTTTGTGGGATGATGCGCTCCATGATGAGGAATGTACCAGACTTTTCAATCATCTTTCAGTAGCTCTTCTGCTGGTACAGCTTCAGCATATTCTTGTTGCAGCACGATGTTTACATATGGAGTGTAATCCTCTTTGTAATGAGAGTCCTTTTCAAATCTCCTTCTAAGACTCTGGAGGCGCTGTTCGGCAACACAGATGTTATTCGGCAAGCTGACACTTTCGGTGTGTTCAGGAACAGGTGGAGGCAGAGCGGTATAACCCAGACAAAGATAGCGGTAAAACCTGAATGCTGACTCAGAATGGGCTAATTGTAAGTTACAGATAATCACCGATTCACCCAGCAAGACATGAGTTGGAGGTTCACTCTAATGAGCATCTTCAGGGTCATGATGAGGGACTTTCACCTGAGCTACAGGTAAAGTTAAATGATGTCGCTGTGATAGAAAACAGGAGCAACCTTCTTCCAACCGGATTTGCTTCATAATGAGAAATTATCTGGTCCTTTACTTCAGTCAAAATAAAAGCATTTAATCCTAACGTAGCTGAACACATTAAAAGGTCCTTCAGATCAACACATTGATCTCATAGCTGCAGCCAGTTTTATAATCTAGATCTACATGTAGACAGAAAAAAGTGTTGCTCAATAAACCAGGAAAATATCTCCTGGTTCCAGTAAGACGTAGTAGAAAGAGCAACAGTAAGCCTCCGTCTTCTGTTTCATATCTTCTGTGCTGATTTTAAACATAAAGCTCTGGCTTTAAAGATGCAGGATAATTAAGAAATAAATTAATCACAGGTGGACCATTAATTAGTTAACTATTTTATTTTTTCTGAATTACACATGTAATATTATATAAACTAAACTAATTAAACAAGGATACAGTTTTACTGAAGGTGAGACATACATACCATATGTATACAGTTATTAATAACTGTAATATTAGTACTGATAAGGTCCAGGATGAGGCTCTATGCTTTATTTTAAACACCACAACTTAACACCCTTTCCTCTCAAAGTGTTTAATAGTAAGAACTGCACTAATGTCTCACATGCAAAACAAAAGACTGGGTTGTAAAATGTTTCATTTATTATTTTTGGCAGACAAATTTCTTCAGAAGTGGAATGAAGGGCTGAAAAGATGGTGATAAAAGAGAACAGGTTCATAAAAGAAGGAACAATTTTAATGAAATGTTTTGAAAGCTCTTGGCATAATAAAATAAATGTGTTTTAGGATTTTACCATTTGACTAAGATTTTGGAAAATCAACTTTATATCACTTTCCTTTTTTGAAATATAAGAATAAAGACAATGGAGCCTCCGGAGTGGAACACTTTGATGAGAATGTAACGTTTAAAAAAGGTAATTTATGTAGATGAGAAAACAAGCACATTTATTTGGCCCATAGTAAACATCTATGAGTTTAAGAAAAACGTTTGTCAGCAAAAATTCAGATTAAGTTCTTTTCTAAATACCTCAAAATGTGTCATTATTTGCTTCAGCAAAATGGTTTTTCATCAGACCTAAACTCTGTTTCTCCTTGTCCTTCATTCAGCTTCTAACAAAAATAAAAAGTAAAATTATTGCAAAACGTTTTTGTTTGATTCACAATAATTTACATTCAGTCTAAAACCAGCCGAGACAGAGAACTGGTACAATATGTCCTATATTATTTTAACTTTAAATCACCTATAAATTGTTTTATTGAAATCTAAATACTTTGGATTTGGGCTAAAGCCCCCAATGTTTTCAGACCCTAAAAACGCCCCTGCTTCTAAACTAGACAAAACGTGTACATTAACAATCTTATTTTGACTCATTGTTCTCAGCAGAATATTTGTCCTTTTGCCCTTTAGGTTCAGTCTTTTTGCCAGGGTTTCTGTACAAAATGTACCTGAACTTCCTGGATCAAGAAAAGCATAAGTTTGTACAACTTTATTGCTCTTTTGGCTTTTAACTCGAATTGCGACAATAGAAAAAACAGCATCATCATCATGACCGGCCCCAATATGCCTTCACGTTTGAGTGGTTGCACTTGAGAAGTTGACATGAGATCTTGTTCTCTGATCTTATGTGGCCAACTTTCAGACAACCAAAACAAATCCCCTTTTGCTTAATGAAGGTCAACTTATCTTGATGCATCTTAGCTTTGAACTGCATACAGTTTTCCAATAAATGATTTCTTTGTAAACAAAACAAACAGCTCTGAAGAACTGTGGATTTGGTCTTGATTTCAGCTGATTGAGTTTTGGCTCCTGGAACTGTGCTGACATTGGTGGCAAAACTGCTTCCTTTTTTGCTTTGCTTGGTGGAACTTGACACTTTAGAGTTTCTCCCACTTTGTGAGTCTTGAATATTGCCAAACAATGGATCTGATGCTACTTTCACTTGTTTTGTTATAAAGGCAACCAGATGAATGAATAATGCTCTGTGACCATTTCGCTCTTGCAGCTCATAAGTTTCAACTCTCCATTTTTCCCTCAATTTGTATGGAAGTTTCAAAACAATCGTTCACATGTTTGAGGGTAAATCCAACTCTTTCATGTAAACAATTTGTTATGTTAGATTTGAACATCCTTGAAGAAAAAGACAGAATGACTGAAGGCTATGCACATCATCGCCTTTAATTGATGTCCAACTCATAATCTTCTCCGTATTTGCAGAAGCAATTTTATTTTCATTTCCAAATTGTTCTTCAAGAAGATGTTTGGCCGTAGAATAACCTTGCTCAGGAGGTAAGTGCTGACAACTATGCACCAAATCTTTAGGCTGCCCCCTAGTGAACTGCTCTAAAAAGTGCAAACAGTCACTCCAGCTATCAGTTTTAGCTTCCACTCCATTCTCAAAGGCATTCATAAATGATCTACAGGTCCTTCTCAAAAAATTAGCATATTGTGATAAAGTTCATTATTTTCCATAATGTCATGATGAAAACTTAACATTCATATATTTTAGATTCATTGCACACTAACTGAAATATTTCAGGTCTTTTATTGTCTTAATACGGATGATTTTGGCATACAGCTCATGAAAACCCAAAATTCCTATCTCACAAAATTAGCATATCATTAAAAGGGTCTCTAAACGAGCTATGAACCTAATCATCTGAATCAACGAGTTAACTCTAAACACCTGCAAAAGATTCCTGAGGCCTTTAAAACTCCCAGCCTGGTTCATCACTCAAAACCCCAATCATGGGTAAGACTGCCGACCCGACTGCTGTCCAGAAGGCCACTATTGACACCCTCAAGCAAGAGGGTAAGACACAGAAAGACATTTCTGAACAAATAGGCTGTTCCCAGAGTGCTGTATCAAGGCACCTCAGTGGGAAGTCTGTGGGAAGGAAAAAGTGTGGTAGAAAACGCTGCACAATGAGAAGAGGTGACCGGACCCTGAGGAAGACTGTGGAGAAGGGCCGATTCCAGACCTTGGGGGACCTGCGGAACCAGTGGACTGAGTCTGGAGTAGAAACATCCAGAGCCACCGTGCACAGGCGTGTGCAGGAAATGGTCTACAGGTGCCACATTCCCCGGTCCTGGGCTACAGAGAAGCAGCACTGGACTGTTGCTCAGTGGTCCAAAGTACTTTTTTCGGATGAAAGCAAATTCTGCATGTCATTCGGAAATCAAGGTGCCAGAGTCTGGAGGAAGACTGGGGAGAAGGAAATGCCAAAATGCCAGAAGTCCAGTGTCAAGTACCCACAGTCAGTGATGGTCTGGGGTGCCGTGTCAGCTGCTGGTGTTGGTCCACTGTGTTTTATCAAGGGCAGGGTCAATGCAGCTAGCTATCAGGAGATTTTGGAGCACTTCATGCTTCCATCTGCTGAAAAGCTTTATGGAGATGAAGATTTCATTTTTCAGCATGACCTGGCACCTGCTCACAGTGCCAAAACCACTGGTAAATGGTTTACTGACCATGGTATCACTGTGCTCAATTGGCCTGCCAACTCTCCTGACCTGAACCCCATAGAGAATCTGTGGGATATTGTGAAGAGAACGTTGAGAGACTCAAGATCCAACACTCTGGATGAGCTAAAGGCCGCTATCGAAGCATCCTGGGCCTCCATAAGACCTCAGCAGTGCCACAGGCTGATTGCCTCCATGCCACGCCGCACTGAAGCAGTCATTTCTGCAAAAGGATTCCCGACCAAGTATTGAGTGCATAACTGTACATGATTATTTGAAGGTTGACGTTTTTTGTATTAAAAACACTTTTCTTTTATTGGTCGGATGAAATATGCTAATTTTGTGAGATAGGAATTTTGGGTTTTCATGAGCTGTATGCCACAATCATCCGTATTAAGACAATAAAAGACCCGAAATATTTCAGTTAGTGTGCAATGAATCTAAAATATATGAATGTTAAATTTTCATCATTACATTATGGAAAATAATGAACTTTATCACAATATGCTAATATTTTGAGAAGGACCTGTATACTGTAGAGGGTCTCCATCAAACACAGGAATGTTTCTGACTGGAAGAACGGACGATACGTTTGTTTTACAAGTAAGGCAGTTATGTCATTTTGTCTTTGCATGATGTTCACAATATCATTCTGACAATTTTCAGTCAAAGGGGGAGATTGAGTCTGTGTTTGCTGGATTGTTTGAGCTGAAGCATCAACTCTTGCCATCATCTTATCCATCTAAGGCTGTTTCTGCCTTTGTTTTGGTCCGACCACAGGTAACTCAGATGAATGATTTGCAATAGCGTGAAATCTTTCTTTTGGAACAAACGCATCAGTGCAGGGGTTTAACTGGGGCATGTCCTCTACTTGGCCTCTTTCAAAATAAGAGTTCATGCCATCAGATTGTTTAAAACCAACAACTGACCTTATTTTTAAAACACGAAGCTTTGCATTAGTTTCTGCCAACTATGTTTCCAAGGCCAATTTTTCCTTTTCTTTTTTCAATTTTTTTCTCTTGAACTTCAATGAAATGTATTTTATCCAATGCAGCGAATCGGTCCATGAGTGCTGCTTTTTCAGCTGCAGCTTTACTGCAAGCAGAAGACGTGGAGGAAGTCTGAGACTGCTGTGAAGAAGCTCTTGAACGTGGCTTTACACATGAAATATTAGAGATACTGTCTTCAGGATTTATTTCATCCAGACCTGCATCAACTTGATTATCATCAACATTGTTTTTCTGTTCAATGTAGGTATCGCCTGCTTTCTGCAACCAAATCTTTACAGTGTCCATAAAATCAGAAAATGTCGTCACCTTGGACTGAAAATACGCAATTTGTCTTTTCACTTCCTCTTCTGGCAATGGCAAACTCAAAAAGGATTCATGTTAATTGGTTGCCTCTTGATAGCATTTAATAAACTTGGAAAAATGAGAAGACACTTCCTTGACATTTTCTTGTGACGTCATTAACGCAGATATTTTCTCCATAAACTTTGAAGCTTGTTTACATTTTAAACTCTGCTTTTTTGACATGTTTTTATATAAAGCTCCAAACCCTTTTGTGGGAATTTGATGTTTCTTTTCTCTTGTGACATCTGAGTGTCATTCTCTTGTTTGCTCTTTACATCCGACACCTTCATCGACCTTTTGAATTATTTGAAACAGTTCAAAACTGCATAATCCACTGAGAGCATATAGCATAAAAAGGTCGATTCTTGAGAAGAAATATTTCCTGATGGGCGTCGGCACACGTCTTGAGCCAATTACGCATCAATTTGACACATCATAACTCATCTCATCAGTCTTTGCAGTGAAATAATGTATTTAAACTCCAATAGTTTCACTGTTTTCCTTTACGGCTAGCACAATATTGCCACGTACCAGTTTTGATGAATGAGTGATGTGTTGATCCAAGCTTGACGCAGCAAGTCGTTTGATTTCTTCATAAGAGGCTCCAATAACTTCGTCTGAAGGTAATCCTTGAGATCCATACATCCAACAAGTCCATTGATGAGGGATTATTCCTTTAGGATCCAGGGGTGGTTTTTTACTTTTGTATAGTGGTGATTGTCAAACCAAACATCCTAGAATTTCAAACAAGCCACTAGTGCACTGGGGTTATGTTTCGTACGCAGGCAAAAGAAGTCCAATGTCCAAAAACCTGAAGGCTGAGTTTTACGGTTTATTTATCCAGTTGGTAAGCAAATAATACAGATCAAACTTTTATTTGTTCCCACAGCTTCTCCTGCTCTGGTAAAAAACCATAGGCCCCACCCCAATGCATGCTGGTCCTATACCAGTCCCTCTAATGATAGGAAATGGACCCACAGTTCTTCCTCTAACAAAAAAATTATAAAATAAAATAACAAAGACAAAGAAACAAGAAATATAAACCATTATTGACCTACAAATAAACTCTAGAAATAACCCCAAAAAATATAAAGTAAACTAAGAATAAGTTTGAACAAAATTCAAAGTAATAATAATAAAAAAAGGAATAAGTAGTTCCAACAGTCTGGAAATGCCTTTTTAGTGACATTTATGACCATATATCTCAACAACTGTTCATTTCAGTGGCATGAATCTACTTTTAAAAATATCTTACTAATGTTTCCTTTCCATAAATGTAAATGGATTTTTCATGAAAATTCGAGGTACTTTCATACTAGTACTGCAGTGAAAGTTAAAAGTACCATGCGATAAAACTACTCCCTGGAATACATTCTATCTAAAACGTTAATCAACTAAGGGTAAGTAGTTACTCTGACAACAACCCTGCTGGTGACACAAGAAGGTCAACAACACTGGGATCTTCTGGTAACGCCTCAAACTTCAAGCCTATGAAGCTCTGTGAATGAAGCTGAAGCTGTCAGGATCCTCAAGGATGGAATCTGGGATAACCTGCTGCCATTGACAACTATTCAAAATGCTTTTATGAACACATTTATATTCCTTTTTTTGTTTAGTTTTTTCAGTCCTTAGTTTTAAATTTGTTTGAAAATTCATGTTTTCCACAAGTTAAGATGTTTTTATAAACTGTAAATTTACCTATCTGCCTATATGGAATGGAAAACCCAGTTTAGCGACTTTGCCCCAGTTCCAATGATCCTTTACATGTTCACTCAGTTACAAGAAACTAGGGTTTTATTTATGAGAAAGAAAAACCTGAAGGCTGATGAATATTCCCGAGGTCAACTCCTTCCCAACCAGCCGGCATGAGACGCGGACAGAAATCTTGACCGGCAATGAGGACAGAGGGCGTTTTTCTTCTCAGAGCAACATAAGTGAAGTACGTCATTATTTGTTGGCAAAATAAATGAAACTCAAACTACCTGTGATCACCTGCTGATCAATGCAGAGCCTGACATCCATCCTGCTTAGTAAACATTTATGTTTTAATGTAAGACAAGGTTGTCAGGTGTTTAAACGACCATGATGTTTCCATCTACAACTTGGTCAAAGTTGGCTACTGCTCTCACTGCTGAATCTGACTGGATCATCAGAAGAAGAAACCTTCTCAGTACCAAGACCACACTCCACCGACCAGGCTCGCCGCTCGTCTCACCGGCTGTAAAATGATGCGGAGACACGTAGACGTCCGGCGGAATAAACTAAAGAATCTGCTAGCATCGTTAGCTTCCCGCTAGCATCGTTAGCTTCCCGCTAGCATCGTTAGCTTCCCGCTAGCATCGTTAGCTTCACGCTAGCAGAGGTTTTCCGTGTGTGTTGCTCAGTCTGAGTCTGCGCAGCAACAATGTGTTCAGTTCAGCCTCTGAGAGAGTTTATCAGAGAGAGACTAACTGCTGCTGCTGAAGAAATCTTCTCACAGGTGGAAAAAACCATCGTCCAGTACGAGGAGGAGATCGACCGTCAGCGCAGACTGCTGGACCTCACCTGGAGACCCCGAACCGGCCAGAACCCCGCAGGTAGGTCCGGGTTGAGGGTCTCAGGGTCTGAGGACCTAAACCAGAAAAGGTTTTGCGTTCCCACGCAATAGTCTTTGCGTTATCTCGCAATACTTTGTGGGAGACCCGCTTTTGAGATTTATTTATTGAGTTTTTATTTTGAAATCGGTCTTAAATAAAAGGATATTCAGTCAGACTTAAAGACAGTTTTTATCTACAAGCTGTCAAACTACTGAACAATAAAACTGCACGAAACCACATCTGACACTTTTTTGCTTATTACTGCTGCATGATGTGTACTTTTTTTGCACGCCACTTTAGTTTTTATCGTGATTTGAACGGTTCTTCTTCTTATTCTAAGCATTTAATCGCATTGTTGACTGCGTGTTAACATGAAAATGACAAATAAACCATATCAATGCCATTTCAGTGCTGTTTGTTTTGTGAGCAGTTTATCAAATGTGCTGCTGTTCCAAAATGCACCACTTTCTCAAGGTGATTAACAACTAAAATCCCCTATGTTCCCTCGCGGGCTCCGTAGTTTACAACCTGATATCAGGAAAAGTTGGACACAGTTTTCCTTCAGTTTCGTAGAAAATTTTAATTTGACCTCAGAACTAATTCGGGATTTTAATAGAGAAATGTTCTGTTATGACCACATGATGGTCCACAGAGCCGTGGGGGTGACTGCTGAATGACACACTGCACAAGGACGGGAAGGTGGCTGCTCTCAGAGTTCTGTATCTATGCACATTAATGGAAAGTTTAGTGGAAGGAAGTGTGGTAGAATAAAACCATATAAATACAGTGATCATGCATTGTTGGTTCTTTTAGAAACAGTAAGCACTAACAGGGTCTGCAGCTTCATACGTAACAAACTGTGAGACCGTTCTTCAGAACCGGCATGAATTTCTTCAGCAGGTGTAAGCTACAGTAGCTCGTTTGTTGGATCAGTGAGCCTTAGCTGCCCATGGCCCTGTTCAATAGGCTTCCTTCCATGGGTCACTTAGATACTGACCACTACAGAGCAGGAACACCCCTCAGAGCTGCAGGTTTGGAGATGTTCTGACCCAGTCATCACTCAGATTCTCACGCTGCTTTTTTTCCTGCTTCAAACACATCAACAAAATGTTACCCTGCTGCCTAAAATGTCCCACAGACAAAGGAGCCATGGAGAGACAATCTGTGGTCATAATGAGGACATGAGCATCAGAACTGGGTCACAACTGCTGATAAACTGTGTTAGCACTTCCCGTAGGGAAAAAATCGCTTCGTGTGAAGTTGCAGAAGATGAAGGAGAGAAAAGCTGAAGAATCGTAGCTGACTTAACTGAATAATAAAAAAAAGCAGTCATAATTATAGCAATAATATAAATTCTGAACCTATTGAAGTGGGGGCAGAATAACTGATTCTAGATCATGACCAAACTGAGGTTCTGACCTGATTCCCAGTTTTTATTGAACAGTGATGGATGAGCACGCCGAAGCTTGGTTCTGTCATAGAAACCTGCAGCAGCAGTTCTAAACCGAGCAGTCAATATGACTGAAATGATAGGAGGTGCATGTTCTGGACCAGTTCTTGGCATGGGCCACATATGCCTCAGGCACTAACTGCTGCAGGGGGCGCTGCCACGTCAACGAATCAAACCCACAACAGAGTGAAATAAGCAATAGCATCAGCGTGCAGCCCGGACTTACGCCCTTCCTGTTGTCCCTCGTTCTGATGGAGCTCCAGCGCTGTCAATAAAATGCTCTGAACATTGATCAGCTGATCCAACAGGTAGAACATGTTTAAATGAACCTGCAGGGTGAAGCTAACGTTAGCAGGCGGCTCTGTTAGCATATGATCTGGAGCTTCTGGCGGATTGGTTCCACTGTTTGTGTTTTCAAGCTGAAACAGCCATGATCTGATGTTTATATGAGTTTACCTGCTGAATGGTTGTTGGTTGGATTCCCTCTGAACAGGACAAGGAGGAGCCAGATCAGGTCCATTATAGATTGTTTAAAAAACTCAAATGTGTTTTTATTCCTTATCAGGCCCAATAACGTCTTTAGGTTGCTTTACGTTGCTATAGTCTTAGGCTGCTGGAGGACATAATGACCACTTTCACCCTCTTTGCTACATTCTCACACTACTCTCCAAGTTTTTAATTATTTGCTGTTATTTCAGCTTTTAACTTTATGTTCTCTCTTTTCTCTTCCTAGAAGCTATACCTGGCCTGACTCTGTGTCTACCTGTGACACCTTTCTGGAGAGGGACATTGTCCGAGCTTCTGCTGGCAACAACTTAATGCTCACCCTCTACAGATGATCCACATAGTCCTGTCTTTTAGTGTTTAATCCTTTCTCTCTCCTAGACATGGCTATTGACTGAGCTTCTACTGTAACTAACTCTATGTTCTCTCTTTCAGACTCTAACCTTGAAAACTGGGTCAGAGTTTATCTGTTCTTTCTTTCTAGATGAAACGACTAAAGGAGCTACATCCATTAACATTTACTTTTCCTTCCCATAGAAAGTACTCCTGGATCAGTGCTTCTTTGTTCTCTTTGTGTCTCTGCTCTGTTCTCTCAAACCCCCAGTCGGTCATGGCAGATGGCCGCTCACACTGAGCCTGGTTCTGGTTCTGCTGGAGGTTTCTTCCTGTTAAAAGGGAGTTTTTCCTCTCCGCTGTCGCTACATGCATGCTCAGTATGAGGGATTGCTGCAAAGTCAACGCCAGTGACTGTCCACTGTCTCTACATGCTCATCCAGGAGGAGTGAATGCTGCAAGTCACTGACTGGATGCAATCTGCTGGGTTTCCTTAGATAGAAAAACTTTTTATCCAATTTGAATAAATAACTGAATCTGACTGAACTGTTCAATGGTTACGATTAATTGGAATGTATGAACCTGACTGTTGTGAAGAACCTTGAGACGACACGTGTTGTGAATTCGTTCTATATAAATAAACTGAATTGAAACTGAATAGCATTCACTCCTCCTGGATGAGTGACAGTGGACAGTCACTGGCGTTGACTTTGCCCCTCTCCAGAAAGGACTGAACTTATATAGCGCTTTTCCAGTCATACAGACAGCTCAAAGCGCTTTACACTAGAGCCACATTCACTAACGCTCACACATTCATATACCGATACGCAGATCGGTAGGCAACTTGAGGTTAAGTGCCTTGCCCAGGGGCACATCCACATATGGCAGGAGGAAGCTCGAATTGAACCCACAACCTTCTGATTGCAAGACGACTACTCTTCCTACTGAGCCACAGTCGCCTCAAAATCTATTCTGGATTTAACAGGGAGCCAATGAAGGGAAGCTAAAATAGGAGAAATATGATCTCTCTTTTTAACTTTCATCAGAACTCTTGCTGCAGCATTTTGAATCAACTGAAGGCTTTTAACTGCATTTTGTGGACATCCTGATAGTAAAGAATTACAATAGTCCAGCCTTGAAGTAACAAATGCATGGACTAGTTTTTCAGCGTCACTCCTGGACAGGATATTTCTAATTTTGACAATGTTCCGGAGATGAAAGAAGGAAATCCTAGAAACCTGTTTAATATGGGATTTAAATGACATGTCCTGGTCAAAAATAACACCAAGGTTTTTTACTTTATTATCAGAGGTCAATTTAATGCCATCCAGGTTAAGTGATTGACTAAGTAGTTGCTTTTTTAAAGACTCCGGTCCAAAGACAACAACTTCTGTCTTGTCTGAATTTAGAAGCAAAACATTTAAAGTCATCCAAGTTTTTATGTCTTCAAGACATGCTTGTAGTCTATCTAACTGGTTGGGCTCATCAGGATTTATGGATAAGTAAAGCTGAGTATCATCAGCGTAACAGTGAAAATTTATTCTATGCTGCCTGATAATTTGACCTATTGGAAGCATATATATAGTAAAGAGAATTGGCCCAAGTACTGAACCCTGTGGTACTCCACAATTAACCCTGGAGTTTAAAGATGATTTATCATTTACATGAACAAACTGGAATCTGTCAGACAGATAAGATTTAAACCAGCCTAGCGCTGTTCCCCTGATCCCTACAGCATATTCCAGCCAGAGAATATTATGGTCGACTGTATCAAATGCAGCACTGAGATCTAACAGAACCAGTACAGACACAAGTCCATTATCTGAGGCCATAAGAATATAATTAGTGACTTTCAGCAGAGCTGTTTCAGTGCTATGATGAGCTCTGAAACCTGACTGAAACTCTTCAAACAGGTCATTGCTGTAGAAATGTTCACACATTTGATTAGCAACTATTTTCTCAAGAATTTTAGATAAGAATGGAAGATTGGATATAGGTCTGTAATTTATTAAGTCATCTCGATCAAGCGAAGGTTTCTTAAGTAAAGGTTTAATTACAGCTAACTTAAAAGCCTGTGGTTCTGATCCATTTACTAATGATAGATTAATCATATCTAAAATGGGGCTGGTAATCAGAGGGAACACTTCCTTAAATAATTTGGTTGGGATTGGGTCTAACATACAAGTTGAAGATTTAGATGAAGCTAATATTTCTGATAACTCAGGAAGCTCCACAGGATCAGAACAGTCCAAACACAAATCAGGTTCTACAGTTATTTCCAATGTTGTCTCACTTGCTGAGGATGAAGTAATCATCTTAGGGAGTATGTCAAAGATTTTCTTTTTAATAGAATCTATTTTATTTAAGAAGAATCCCATAAAGTCATGACTGCTGAGAGCTAAGGGAATGGATGGCTCAACAGAGATATGACTCTGTGTAAGTTTAGCAACTGTACTAAAGAGAAACCTAGGATTATTCTTGTTCTCTTCTATTAATGATGAGAAATAAGCTGTTCTAGCTTGGTGAAGTGTCTTTTTATACAACAGTAGGCTATTTTTCCAGATTAAGTAAGAATCCTCTAGGTGTGTAGAGCGCCATTTTCTCTCCAATTTTCTAACATTGTGCTTTAAAGTACGCAGCTCTGAATTAAACCAAGGAACCAGCCTCCTATGAATGATTACCTTCTTTTTCAAGGGGGCTGCATTGTCTAATGCACCACGCAATGATGAAGAAACACTATGAACAAGAGAATCAATTTGTGAAGGGGCAGAAACAAAATTATTGCCCTCCACTGTGCTTTTCAGTGATGATGAGGAAATTAACAGTGGAACAGATTCTTGAGATTGAGAGTAAGGGCCTGGTGGACGGTACAAAACAACAAACAGAAGAGGTTTTAGTGCTTTGCAATTTGGATGAGGAAAACTAAGGATTAAATATTCAAAAGAGTTGTAGCTATCGATTGGTCTGGGACTAATCAATAAATCGGACTGAAAGATGGTTGCTACTCCTCCTCTCCCAGTATATTGAGGAAATGACTAAAGGAGCTACATCCATTAACATTTGCCAGAACCAGGCTCAGTGTGAGCGGCCATCTGCCACGACCGACTGGGGGTTTGAGAGAACAGAGCAGAGACACAAAGAGAACAAAGAAGCACTGATCCAGGAGTCCTTTCTATGGGAAGGAAAAGTAAATGTTAATGGATGTAGCTCCTTTAGTCGTTTCATCTAGAAAGAAAGAACAGATAAACTCTGATCCAGTTTTCAAGGTTAGAGTCTGAAAGAGAGAACATAGAGTTAGTTACAGTAGAAGCTCAGTCAGTAGCCATGTCTAGGAGAGAGAAAGGGTTAAACACTAAAAGACAGGGCTATGTGGATCATCTGTAGAAGGTGAGCATTAAGTTGTTGCCAGCAGAAGCTTGGACGATTCCCCTCTCCAGAAAGGTGTCACAGGTAGACACAGAGTCAGGCCAGGTGTAGCTTCTAGGAAGAGAAAAGAGAGAACAAGGTTAAAAGCTGAAATAACAGCAAATAATGCAAAATTGGAGAGTAGTGTGAGAATGTAGCGAAGAGGGTGAAAGTGGTCATTATGTCCTCCAGCAACCTAAGCCTATAGCAGCATAACTATACAGATAGTTTCAGTTCAGATTATTTAGTTAAACGGCGCTTATTTACAACAATGTCGTCTCAAGGAACCTCACAAAGGGTCCCATTGATGGTCATTGTTATACTAAAAACCACAAGGATTGGGATACCTCTCTCTGTCAGACTGATTATAACCATTGGAAAAGAGAAGGGGTCATACAGGTAGCAGAAATGGAGGGTGTGTTTGCACCTCAACCATAACTGAGCCAGTTTAGGCTAATCCTGACTCCCCCTTACTCCAACCAACAGGGAGGGAGGAAGGCTCCCTCCCTGATAACCTAAGCCACTCTAACTATAAGCTTTATCAAAAAGGAAAGTTTTAAGCCTAGCCTTAAAAGTAGACAGGGTGTCTGCCTCACGGACTAAAACTGGGAGCTGGTTCCACAGGAGAGGAGCCTGATAACTAAAGGATCTGCCTCCCATTCTACTTCTAGAGACTCTAGGAACCACCAGTAAACCTGCAGTCTGAGAACAAAGTGCTCTGTTAGGAACATATGGACCAATCAGATCTCTGATGTATGATGGAGCTAGATCATTAAGGGCTTTATATGTGAGGAGGAGAATTTTAAATTATATTCTGGATTTAACAGGGAGTCAATGAAGGGAAGCTTAAATAGTTAAGTCATATTTTTTCCATTTATCAGCATCATTTCACAAACTCAAAGCAGATTTATTTAACATGATCTTCATCTAAACCAAAGTTTATACAGTTATAGGTTGCAGGTCAGTATGAGGGTCTCATGGTTTAAGAACCTTGGGGAAAATACTCCAGTATCAATATTTAGGCAAAAGTTTAAAAAACAAATGCCAACATGATCTCATTTGTTTTCTTTACAAGAGAAAACCAATTATAATCCCAATTGCTGCTTTAGTATTATAATGAACGGATTAATACTGTTTCTAAAATGTTTTAGCAAACATAAAGAACTGGCCCCTGCTAACTGGTGTTCATACTGATGTTGTTCTTTTTCCTTTATGGTGTTCTGCCTTTGGTAGAATAACACAGTATAACGTGCTGATGTTAGCTGGTTAATTGGTCAGGCTATCTGCTCTGGTAGCCAGCCTGAGGTCAACAGTGAGGCTAACTTACCAACTGTAGTTTTTAAAAAGAAGAACATTTATGACCTCTCACAAGATGGGGATGGTTCGGACTGACGTGATGATGTCACGGCTCAGTTATCAAAGGGAAAAAATACTAACATATCAATTTCACTAAGTTATTAATTTACCTTTATTAATACAAATATTAACATGCATATGATTGGCTGATCTGTGTTTAAACCATTCATTGAAGTAAACTAACCTTAAAGAAATACACAATATTTGATTGTTTTATCCTAAACTAAGGTTCTCTGGCCAGACATAACCTCTTATGTGAAATGTGCTGGTGAACAGGAGGACAGGAGGTCCAAAGGGGACGATGAACAAAGAAACTATGTTGGTTCCTTTTAGCAGCAGCTGGGAGGGAAAGCTTCTGCTCAGAGCTGTGGTTTTGATGCAGTCTTCTTTAGGCAGTGAGCAAAACTTCGTCTTCTTTTCTTGGGGATCTTTGGCTCAGATTCTTATTCTGCAGATACTCAGAAAGAAAGATTGAGGCGACTTGTCTTGCTGGTTTATTATCGACAGATACACAGATGTCAGATCATATTCAACTTTGGACCCAAGCTCGGAATCCTTTATTCAGCCAACAAAATCAGGACATTCATGCACGTTGCTCCCCTATGAAACCATTGGCGGCTGCGGGCGAAGACAGTAGTGATGTGTTGGTCGTGAGCAAAATGGCTCTCAGATTTTTGAAGTGAACGACAGGAGCCGTCTCCTGATTGGATGCTATTTTTTTCTGCTTCTTTCTCTTACGCTTTATTTCTCTTCAAACCGCATGTGATTGGTTGGTATATGCGTTGTTGCCTCTGTCTGCATTAACACGGAGGGTTGGCAGTTATGCACACTGGATGACTAATTGGCAATGGGTGTGGCCAGCGCTGCAACACCATGAGTGAGGCTGCTGTTACAGTTAATATTCTCTGTTCGACGCTGCAATTTAGGATGGGGTTCATTGTTCATATAAGAATGAATCGATGGTTGGATGGTTTATAAAATACTGAGTCACATTGAAAGTAGGACTGTCTCTTGGTATCTTGGTTTTGCTGTATTCTAAACTAGAAATTGGATTTGTGTGTTTGTTATTGTTATTGATAAATTAGTTCTAGCAATAATAGTCTTGAGAGCCTGCAGTTTCTAATCACCAGAAGAGAGCAAGCTGGGCTGCACTCCACAGTTTTGTATGATGATGTCATGGGGTTCCAGCTGTGACTCCTTCCTGGGCTATCCAAAAAGTAGGTTGTTGCTGTGGATTCTGGGATTCAGAGTTTTACTAATCTGTTCTTCTCTGTGTACAGTTCAGTGCATTATTTCATCCTATCGCTGGGACACAACACTTAGTAAGGACAATGGATGCTGCTTTTGTTTCCACACCATTACTGTATTTTTTTTTCTTTTTTGTAACTGGACATTTTTCCAAACAGCTGAATTTTTATTTCTTGTGAGCAACAGAAAAACGTAGGAGCCTTATTTCAACCTGTTGAGCGGCAGTGTACAATGACAGGTGGAAGAAGGATGAGCAGGGCCTGATTCCATGCTCCACACACATTCTGACAGTTTCTCTGTCTCAGCAGTAGGAACAGGACCACCAAATGCATACACTTAATGCTGTTTGTTATCCAGTTGTTTTTTTTTTACCAGGGTTTATTGATAAAATTTGGTCCAACAAACTCATGTTTCATGTATCTAAAGATGAGCAGATTTTTTAAATCAACCAAACAGTCAAACAAGTTATGTTTTCAATGACCTTTCTACCAAAAATCAACAGCTTTGTTATGGAAACGCATGTTTAATCAGCACAGCCAGGGTCCAGACTTCCTCAAAAATTAGAAATCATTTCTAGCTTAGTTTCTGTAAGGTTTGAAAGCTAAAGGTGCTCTTGTTTCCGGGCAGAATATTTTCTGTTTTTAATAGTGAGCGTATCAGATTTGGCAGTACTTCAACATGATCTTCTGGACGATTTACTGTCTTTTATTCTGGATACTGAAAAGGTGAAACATTCATCCAGGTTTGTTTCACAGCAATATCTAAAAAATGTTTCATGTAAAAATGTGTTGCTTATAGAACTTACATGTACAAAATATTTAATTCGCCTTTATTAACCTGATTTCGTATTTGTACATTTGTTGTTTTCTTTTCCTGCTGGCCTGAAATCTGCGGAGAACATCAGTCCCACATGTTGTTTATTATAAATATTACCGGTAGTATAAAACTAATAATAATAATAAAAATTTGCTGTTAAAATGACATATCTTCGTTTTCAAGTTCAAAGTGGAACTCTATGTCGGTGTTTCTGTCGGACCCTTACAGTGTGACATCCGGTGGAAGTACATGCTAGCAGTGTTAGCTTTCCTCGCTTCGTGATTAAACAGCGGTTAGCATAGTTAGCTTGTCTGTGTTGCTCAGTCTGAGTCTGCGCAGCAACAATGTGTTCAGTTCAGCCTCTGAGAGAGTTTATCAGAGAGAGACTAACTGCTGCTGCTGAAGAAATCTTCTCACAGGTGGAAAAAACCATCGTCCAGTACGAGGAGGAGATCGACCGTCAGCGCAGACTGCTGGACCTCACCTGGAGACCCCGAACCGGCCAGAACCTCGCAGGTAGGTCCAGGCTGAGGGTCTCAGGGTCTGAGGAACTGAATCAGGAGCACCTGGAGGAGCTGATCTGAGGTCTGCTTAGTGCCGCGGAGGAATCAGGACGGTTCCACGTCGATGCGCCGTTTCGTTCCTCCTGTTTGGACCCAACCTACCTCAGCTTCGTATTCATCCTTATTCGGCTTGTTCTTGGTCGACATTTGAGTTCCATATCGGGGGATAAATAAGAAAACTTCAGTTGTTTTTTTCGAGTTTGCAAAATCTCAGGTTCCTGAGTTTAAGATCCAACATGGCTGCCGACAAAACGAACTAAACGTTTATTTGCTGCTCTGGCCGCTTTGATCAATTAAATGAGTGAAACACAATGAAGGTGCAGATTGTATCTGTTGAAGATGTTCGTTTAGATTTAAATTTCCTAGAAAGTAAACGGATCATTGTTCTCGGCGTGCGTCGTTAGGCTGCTCCACCACAGGCAGGGTTGCCAGATCTGACCGCTTCCAGCCCAAAGGCGACGTATAACCCGCCCACCTCAACAAACACCAGCCCGGAACTCAACCTGTTCTGGGCTGGTGCTGAACACATGATGAAGGACACGTCATAAGCACACGCCTGCACTAAAACAAAGAAAACAGTTACACAGATCGGCTCCTCACAAAGTAACAACCAGGCAACCAAATAACCTAATCATGTTGTCATAGCAACCACAATAAACGTTCAGGTCTCCCACCTTATCTTCAATAATATCCGTGATCCATAGACCGCATTAACCGACCTGAGATCTCCCACATATGTTGCAGTCCTCTGTTCGCAGCGTTCATGGTCTCCATTCATTTCCTTCGGATCAGAACTAGATCCACTGGTACTACAAAACACGTGGAACACAACGGGATCTGTGTTCATCTGTGCTGCTGTGTTATTTTAAATTATGAAGTTATGTTTGGATTTCTTTGTTACAATCCTTACAACGACCTTCGGAGTCATCCTCTGGGACGAGAAATCCGGATCAGCTTCCCATTCCTTTACATATAAGTTAGTATTTTCTCCTCTTCGTCGTGTCACTGCGCAAAGGATTCTTCATAAAATGAGGAACATAATGGAGAACCCTGAGCATCCTCTTCATGAGACTGTCCTACAACAACAGAGTGTCTTGAGTGAGAGGCTTCTTCAGATCTGCTGTAAGACGGAGCGCTTTGGACTTTGTTCTTCCATGGAGAAATCTCCTCCCACAACGGCTTGTTCTTCTCGGCTTTTTTCCAGGGAATGCTTTGGAGCGCACCCACCATGTGTGTCTGATATAAAGACAGAAACTGGCCTCTGGCTTCATGTTTTGGTTCGTTGTCCTGCTGGAAGGTGAACCTCCGCCCCAGTCTCAAATCTTTTGCAGACAGCTTTTTTTCCAGGATTGTCCTGGATTTAGTTCCATCCATCTTCCCATCAACTCTGACCACCTTCCCTGTCCCTGCTGAAGAGAAGCAGCCCCTGAGCATGATGCTGCCACCACCATATGTGACAGTGGGGATGGTGTGTTCAGAGTGATGTGCAGAGTTACTTCTTCTCCACACATAATGTTTTGCATTTTGGCCAAAAAGTAAAATTTTGGGCTTGTCTGGCTCTCCTTGTTGTAAGTTTAGGTGGACGGCCTTGTCTTGGTAGATTTCCAGTTGTGCCAAGCTCTTTCCATTTCCAGATGATGGATTGAACAGAGCTCTTTCAGATGTTCAAAGCTTGGGAAATCTTTTTATAGCCTAATACTGCTTTAAACATCTCCACAACTTTATCCCGGACCTGTCTGGTTGTTCCTTGGACTTCATGATGCTGTTTGCTTGCCAATATTCTCTTACCCAACCTCTGAGGCCATCACAGAGCAGTTGTATTTGTACTGAGGTTATATTACACACAGGTGGACTCTATTTAGTCATTAGCAATCATCAGGCAACTTCTGAAGGAAACTGGTTGCACTCAGACTAAAGGGGGGTGAATACATTTGCACACCACACTTTTCAGTTTTTTATTTGCGAAACATGTTTTAAATCATGTATAATTTTCTTTCTATTTCACGATTGTTACCACTTTGAGTTGGTCTTTCACATAAAACTGTTTGTGGTTGAAATGTGACAATATGTGGAAACTTTTACAAACCACTCGATGTACAGGTCCTTCTCAAAATATTTCCTCTTCAAAGAGGCCTCCTCAGCCTATAGCATCACTCACACCTCACAGCTGGCTGTTAATGAGGGTATTTTGGCTCAGAGAAGCGTAGCTGCAGTTTGGTGTCGGATGTAAAATAGTTGGACATTTTAAACATGCCACCTTAGCATACCCCCTTATGCCTGGAAAATATTCAGCTGCAGCTCAACCAGCCCAAAAGACTCCAGCAGGATGTGCTGACCCGCTGGAAGAGCATATTTACATGCTCCAATCTTTCCTTGAACAAAAACTTTTTGTTTTAGCGCCACTGCTTCAGAAGCTAAGAATATGGTTATCGTGGAGCTGCAGAAGATAAAGAAGAGACACGGGGGAGGAGGAAGAGTAAAAGAGGCTGGGAAGCAGCCTGATGTGGGGAACCAGCAGGACCCAGGTCCACAGCAGTCCCACTCTGGAAGGGAAATACAAGTCCTTCTCAAAATATTAGCATATTGTGATAAAGTTCATTATTTTCCATAATGTCATGATGAAAATTTAACATTCATATATTTTAGATTCATTGCACACTAACTGAAATATTTCAGGTCTTTTATTGTCTTAATACAGATGATTTTGGCATACAGCTCATGAAAACCCAAATTCCTATCTCACAAAATTAGCATATCATTAAAAGGGTCTCTAAACGAGCTATGAACCTAATCATCTGAATCAACGAGTTAACTCTAAACACCTGCAAAAGATTCCTGAGGCCTTTAAAACTCCCAGCCTGGTTCATCACTCAAAACCCCAATCATGGGTAAGACTGCCGACCTGACTGCTGTCCAGAAGGCCACTATTGACACCCTCAAGCAAGAGGGTAAGACACAGAAAGAAATTTCTGAACGAATAGGCTGTTCCCAGAGTGCTGTATCAAGGCACCTCAGTGGGAAGTCTGTGGGAAGGAAAAAGTGTGGCAGAAAACGCTGCACAACGAGAAGAGGTGACCGGACCCTGAGGAAGATTGTGGAGAAGGGCCGATTCCAGACCTTGGGGGACCTGCGGAAGCAGTGGACTGAGTCTGGAGTAGAAACATCCAGAGCCACCGTGCACAGGCGTGTGCAGGAAATGGGCTACAGGTGCCGCATTCCCCAGGTCAAGCCACTTTTGAACCAGAAACAGCGGCAGAAGCGCCTGACCTGGGCTACAGAGAAGCAGCACTGGACTGTTGCTCAGTGGTCCAAAGTACTTTTTTCGGATGAAAGCAAATTCTGCATGTCATTCGGAAATCAAGGTGCCAGAGTCTGGAGGAAGACTGGGGAGAAGGAAATGCCAAAATGCCAGAAGTCCAGTGTCAAGTACCCACAGTCAGTGATGGTCTGGGGTGCCGTGTCAGCTGCTGGTGTTGGTCCACTGTGTTTTATCAAGGGCAGGGTCAATGCAGCTAGCTATCAGGAGATTTTGGAGCACTTCATGCTTCCATCTGCTGAAAAGCTTTATGGAGATGAAGATTTCATTTTTCAGCACGACCTGGCACCTGCTCACAGTGCCAAAACCACTGGTAAATGGTTTACTGACCATGGTATCACTGTGCTCAATTGGCCTGCCAACTCTCCTGACCTGAACCCCATAGAGAATCTGTGGGATATTGTGAAGAGAACGTTGAGAGACTCAAGACCCAACACTCTGGATGAGCTAAAGGCCGCTATCGAATCATCCTGGGTCTCCATAAGACCTCAGCAGTGCCACAGGCTGATTGCCTCCATGCCTAGTGTCTACCAGCTGTTCATGTACTGAACCAGGGGTGTCCAAGTCCAGTCCTGCAGAGGGTTTAGATGCATCCCTGTTCTAACATCTGAATCAAATAAGCATCCAGTCATTCAGCTCAGCAAGACATTCATTTGATTCAGGTATGTTGGAGAACAGATGAATCTAAAAGCTGAGTTACAAATTTAGTTTGTAAAGTTAATGACTGGTAAAGAGTTACTTTATTCCTGCAAAATGAGATTTATCTATTTGTGTTTTCCCTCCATCTCCTCTCACTAACCTGCATAAAATATGTCCACATAATCCTTAAAACGTGCTAAATTAGCCCCAGGATTTACATTCTTTTTCCATTGCCTAGATTTAAATAAATGGCATGGCCCATTTATTTAAATCAGCTTGATGACGTCTGGGGATGTTGTGAAGAAAACTGCAATACACCTTCATTCCAGCAGATGGCATTACTCCTTTACTCCGTTTAAAAGACTACTAGCTAATAAATAAAAGTTTAAAGTGCTCTGATGGATGCACTGCATTGAACCTTTGTTTTACAGAAGTGTGTTGAAATAGTTGATAATTAATGCCAACTATAACCTAAAATGTCACAAATCTCCGGCAAATATTAACTTTTATTTTCTGGTTCTTGCGGTTATTCACCACATTCCCACTAAATGCTTTATATTCACTTTCAGTCGCCATAAACAGATAACAGGTAGCAGGAAATCCCAGAGTCTCGGGATCAGGCAGCGGTTAGTGGGGAAGTCCCAGTCCAGCGACCCCGTTAGCTTAGCTTAGCAACCAGACCAGCCTGTAAGTGGCACTCCGCTGCTCCAAAAACTCTGAAAAAAACATTTCAAAGTAGGCTCATTCTGGATGAACTGACTGCACAGATCAAGTTTTGAGGTATACTTTCCAGCTTAATAACGTCTTAAAGCTACTTTTTGTGACAAATTAATGGAATAAAAATTATTAATTTGTATAGTAACCTGCGTCATTACTGCAGCTACTGGAGCCATACCTCGCTGTATGTAGCCTCGCCCCTTTAACAAATCCTAGGGAAAGCTGAGAAGATCATCTCCAGACCAGGACCATTTACCTGTGAAAGTGAAATTACCCGGGTAAGTTTGTATCGAAACACGACCTGGGCTTTCTGTAAGAAATGAAAATAGGCTATTGTGTCACGGTTATCCCTAATGCTAAAACAGATCAACTATTAGTTCTGCTGTGTTTAGAACACATTTCATCCATTAAAATTTGCATTAACGATAGAGGAGTTTGGGTTTCTCTTTGTGTTAGCAGAACCGCTAACCTGGATGTGACATCATCACTCCCGCCATCAAGGTGGCCATCTTGTGAGTGGATACACGCTTTTCTGCCGCCATCTTTGGCGTGTTGAACTCCATTAAAGTTTATTCACTGTGATGGATTATTAACATAACATTAAGAACCAATTGTCCAAAGCGTCATTGTTTTATTAAAATAGTATTTTATATCTCTTTCTGCTTTGTTTGTGAACTGGTTGCTTGAACACCTAGCAACTGTTTTTCTTAATTTTTAAAGCTATTTTGGTCCCAGTATTGGTTATTTGTTATCAGTTTCACCATCTTGTTTCTCTTGTATTATAGTTTATTAGTTCTCTGTATTCTTTTCATTTTGCTTAGTAGTTTAGTTGAATGTTACTGGTCTAGTTAAAGAGTTTGTAAATTAAAGTATTTTATGTGGAAGTTGAAGTATTCTGGTAAATTCTTGTATTTGGAGTGAAGTAGTTTGTGTTTATTCTGTAATGTGTGCAGGGCTGTTGGAGAACACTAGAACATGAATTCACTCATTCACCTGTTCTATAATGCTACACCTCACCTGACAGGGAATCATAGAACAATACCTGACATAGATGGACAGCTGATTGGCTGTGTGATAATGTACCTGATTATCAAGTGGTGTTCTGACTTGGTCATTTTGATCTAAATTACTAGCTTTGTCATAAAACACCTTTGACATTAATTAGTAGTTACTCCTAGCCAAACCAAATCTATTGTTGCTCAACAGACCCTATCTGCTGAGTAAGAGTCTGGGTGGAGCTGGAGCTTCATGAGCTGAGTTAACTAGTAAGTTCTGTCCAGGATCAGTATGGTTGGTTGTGGTTGAAGTAGGACTGGGCGATGTTATAAATGTATCCCATTTATCGTGCTGTGCCACGGGTGATGTCTGACATGACATTATCCCATTCAAGTATGCAATCTCACTCCCTGTCTGCGTATAAATTACTGGAAGCTCAGTTTCTCTTGATGCTCCTAAACACATCACCCACCCCTCTCCTGCCTACCTTGCAGATTGTTTACCAGGTGAGGTCAGATGTTGCATTAACAGATGGACAACATGTTGGTGAAGCTAAACAGCTGTAGGTCAGAGAAGATGACCAGGAAGAGATGATTCTTAACATCAAGTCAGATTTCAGCTAATCTCCAGTAAAACCTCTCAGGTTAAAAGGAAGCTGATAAACTGACAAAAGATGATGCCTTCATCTGAGGAAGAGTCATCTGGACATAAATAATTAGTTCAGTTATGTGAAGCAGCTTTCATTCCGATCGCTGCGCTTCTGCTGTTTTTGGCTGATGATGAATTTGAAAAACTTACTTTGTCTTAATTCATGATTTATATTCATATGAATGAACAAAGTTTTCTTTCACATGTTACAGCATTTATTCAGAACCTAAAACAGAACAGCGCGTGTTAATCGGCTGCTGTGTTACTGTGTCAGCTGTTGACATTGGAGTTATCTTTTTGGCGTTTTGTTTTGTGCTCCCAGTGTTAGGCTGAAGTTAGACCTTAATTAGTCTAATTAATAGACATTATTTGGTTTAGTGTAAAAATAAGTAGTCTTTGGAGATAAGATGGAAAAGTCAAAGAGTTCGTTCAAATTACTGAATGGAGCTTCCATACAATTTATTTCCCCATTAGTAGATGAAACTGGAATATGTAATTCAGTCAGAATCGTATTATATTAAATCCTCTTTGCTACAAACTTACTTTAAATACAAAGTTGGATCATCTACAGGAGTGCAGAAACCAGGATGGAAGCAGAAAACCTTCAGCTAACTCACTCCATGTAAACGTTTATCTATGTTCAGGAACTGATCCAGGTCTGATTTTTATCACCACTTCATCAAACAACTTGATATTTTGACATTTTGCTTTAATAAAAATTATACACTTGCTCCTTTCTACAGAAGGCAGGATTAAAACATCTCCATTGTCCATTTTCTCCTAGTCCATTTTCCCCTAGTCCATTTTCCCCTTGTCTATTTCCCCTAGTCCATTTTCCCCTAGTCCATTTTCCCCTAGTCCATTTTGCCCTAGTCCATTTTCCCCTAGTCCATTTTGCCCTAGTCCATTTTCCCCTTGTCTATCTACCCTAGTCCATTTTGCCCTAGTCCATTTTCACCTTGTCTATCTACCCAGTCCATTTTGCCCTAGTCCATTTTGCCCTAGTCCATTTTCCCTTAGTCCATTTTGCCCTAGTCTATTTTGCCCTAGTCTATTTTGCCCTAGTCTATTTTGCCCTAGTCCATTTTCTCCTAGTCCATTTTCCCCTAGTCCATTTTCCCCTAGTCAATTTTGCCCTAGTCCATTTTGCCCTAGTCCATTTTGCCCTAGTCCATTTTCCCCTAGTCCATTTTGCCCTAGTCCATTTTCCCTTAGTCCATTTTCCCCTAGTCCATTTTCTCCTAGTCCATTTCCCCTAGTCCATTTTACCTAGTCCCTTTTCCCCTAGTCCATTTTCCCCTTGTCTATCTACCCTAGTCCATTTTGCCCTAGTCCATTTTCACCTTGTCTATCTACCCAGTCCATTTTGCCCTAGTCCATTTTGCCCTAGTCCATTTTCCCTTAGTCCATTTTGCCCTAGTCTATTTTGCCCTAGTCAATTTTGCCCTAGTCCATTTTGCCCTAGTCCATTTTGCCCTAGTCCATTTTCCCCTTGTCTATCTACCCTAGTCCATTTTGCCCTAGTCCATTTTCCCCTAGTCCATTTTGCCCTAGTCCATTTTCCCCTAGTCCATTTTGCCCTAGTCCATTTTCCCTTAGTCCATTTTCCCTTAGTCCATTTTGCCCTAGTCCATTTTCACCTTGTCTATCTACCCAGTCCATTTTGCCCTAGTCCATTTTGCCCTAGTCCATTTTCCCTTAGTCCATTTTGCCCTAGTCTATTTTGCCCTAGTTAATTTTGCCCTAGTCCATTTTGCCCTATTCCATTTTGCCCTAGTCCATTTTCCCCTTGTCTATCTACCCTAGTCCATTTTGCCCTAGTCCATTTTCCCTTAGTCCATTTCCCCTAGTCCATTTTCCCCTTGTCTATCTCCCCTAGTCCATTTTGCCCTAGTCCCCTTAGATAATAGTGGAGGAAACGCTGTTACTGATGTCTTTGGGTTTAGATCAAATGTTCTGTGAAAATAAGCTGATATTTGAGCCAAATTGTAATATCTTGCGTGTCCCAGTATATTCATCCTGGTGAGCCTTAAAATAACTAAAATATTCCTCTACATCTGTTTTCTTATCAGCACCATTCTAATATTGCTCTTGTGGTTCTGTGTTCATCCAGGCCTTCCACATGGTCATCTCTGTGAGGAGGACATCCATAATGAGCAGCAGCTTCTTAACCAGGGAGACCAGGAGGAAGAGGGAGCTCCAGAAGAACAGCTTCATCCTCCAGAGATTAAAGAAGAACACGATGAGCTGTGTATCAGTCAGGATGCTGAGCAGCTCGTTCTGAAGCAGGAGACAGAATCACTCATGGTGACGGTTGATTATGATGAAACCGACAACAGTGAACCAGAAACAAACTGTGACCAACTCCTTCCTCAGAGATCTCCTAAAGCCGAGAATCAAGAGTCAGGATCGAGCAGATCTGAAGAGTTGGAACCAAATTGTCCGTCATCAGAGAGTCAGTCTGACCCCAAAACAAGTAAAACTTTAGTCAAATGTGACTTCTGTGATAAAGAATTCAGGTTTCAGTATGCAATGAGGAGGCATCGTAAAATCCACACTGGAGAGAAACCCTTTTCATGCAAAACGTGTGGGAAGAGCTTCATCAGGAAGTTTGCTTTGCTGACCCATATGAGGGTCCACACTGGGGAGAAGCCGTATTCATGCACCATCTGTGGGAAATGTTTCCGCTGCAGCAGTGATTTGTCGAAGCACACAAGCATCCACTCCAGTGAAAAACCCTATTCCTGTGAAACCTGTCTGAAGAGCTTCACTACGAAGCGTAGCTTGATTCTTCACAGGAGATGTCACTCAGAGGAGAGGCCCTACTTTTGTCCAGTATGTCATAAAGGTTTCAGGAGAAGCGACAACCTTTCGGTCCACATGAGAACCCACATGGATGAGAAACTGTTCACATGTGAATTTTGTGGTAAAAGTTTTAATCAAAATGTGCATCTGGTCATCCACAGGAGAACCCACACAGGGGAGAGCCCTTACCCCTGCAGCATGTGTGAGAAAAGGTTTAAGAACAGATCCGCTTTAAACAGCCACCTCAGACTGCACTCTGAAAATCCACTGTAGGTCTGCAGATTTTTTAACTGGATCTGCTTAACAACCTCAGAGCAGTAACGGCTTCTCACAGCTCCAGGTTCTGCACACGACGCCTGCTGATCTAAACGTAACCAGATCTCCTACAAACATTCTTCTATCCCTTTCAAACTGTTTTTTCCATGAAGATAAAAAACAAACTTTTGCATGAATGAACCTGTGTTTACCAGTGCAGCCAGTAGGGGGTGCTATAGACTAGTCTTTTGGTCACATTTTCCAAGCCTCCACCTTGTCTCAGTCTTGGACGTCCTGGACTCATCTGCAACATTCAGCTTTACTCCACCTTGATATGAAACTCATGGCTGCAGAGAAAGTTTTTCAACGCTGCCACTTATGGCCCTAAAAGCTGAGGATGGATGTAGATCTAGTGTCTGTAAAACATGCAGAATAAAGAATCATGAGTGAGTGAAGCCCTCCACCGGACTTCACCCATCCAGCTAACGTTTAGCTGGATGGGTGAGCTCTTTGGAGCTCTGGTTTCTCTGTTTAACTTGTTACCTGTTGTATTATTTAGGCCTGTAGTTCTGGTTCTGCTTTCATACAAGTTTGGGATCAGTTAAATATTGTCTCAGAACCAGAGCTTGTTAATGAGCTACCAAAGATAGATGCTCTTGCATTGATTCAGTCCTTGTCTCGGTCTCACCTCTCTCAGTCTTGGTCTTGGTATGTTCTGGTCCTGGTCCGAGTTTTATGCTTTTCTTTGTTAACAGCAGCATAGTCATTGTTTTAATAAATGAAACATAATCATTAGAAATGCAGCCAAATCAAAACACACTTGATCAGGTGTTGAAATATTGATCAATTCTCTACAAAGTGTGCAGCTTTGTTTTCTTTCTAATAGACTACCAGGCAGGAGTTTGGACATTCAGGGTACTGACTGAGTGACGGGTCGAACTCCGCCGTGAGTCAAACAGAGGCACAACGTCTTAGAGGCTGAAATACCAAAATCATTTAGTTTGTTTCATAAGAGGATAACATGTAGACTGGTTTTATACAGGGACGTGACTCTGGAGGGCACTGTTCCATCACTACTTTAGGCCCATGGTTTAGGACATGCTTTCAACGTTCTTATTGGTTCATTAAAGAAATGTCAGATAATCAGAACCAACATTTAGAACCTTTCCACTTATTGAGTTTATGATCCCAGTTCTGCTGCTACAGCCGCTGCACTGCTTCACTAAGAGCTCATCGTTGCAGCTTGTTGAACACAGAACTGCAGCCAAATGTAACCATTTCATAGAATTTTATGTTGATGTTCAGAACTGAGCTCCACCAGCTCCACCAGCTCCACCAGCTCCAGCTTCCACGTCTACAGGAGACAGTGTGAGCGTGCCGTGTGTGTCTGTTTGAGATGAAGGCTCATCTTGTTTTCCCGTAACTCAGCTTGTTCTCCTGCTGTGCTTCTATAAACTCCAGAAGAAGCAGAGCTCAGGTCCTGATCAGGAGAACATGAAGAATAGGAGACGATGCTTCACTGATGTCGGCATGAAAAACTCCGTGTTTAAAACAAGAACAGGATTGATGAGCTCACCTCTGTCCTCTTAGCAACAAGTCAAACAGTGTTTTGGGTTTTAGTTGACCAAACAGGACCTTGTTTGAAGATGAAAGGATGGAGAACTTCCAGGAACATCTTCAATCATGCAGCAGGCATCCTCTAATTAGTAGTAATTAGTGTTTAAAGGAGAAGCAGGGGTTGGCTGTGTTCCAACGCAGCGCTGCAGCTCATTGGTTCAACCCATTTTATCCTCAAACTAGTTTTTCCACCAGAAAATACATTTTCTTCATCTACTTATTTTACAGTAAATTGTTTCCTGTTTGTTTGAGTTACGTTTAAAAATTTTCATCTCAAGCATGACAAAATAAATCTAATCTTTTCAGATATGATGAGAAATAACCACTTCAGTTCAGTGCAGAAAATGTAATAAATATAACAACATGTATGATTTACGATTTCTGTTAGAAATTTGATTCTTTTAGATTTTCACATAATTGACACCATTAAATGGGAAAAAGTCAAATTGTGATTGTGGCTTCTGCCGTCTAACCTCTGGTCCATTCAGCAGAAACCGCAAGGATTATTTTCATGGCTCATTAGCGCCCCCTAGATCTGTATCTGCAGCTTCTCGTGTAGCGCTGGAACCTCTGCAGACCTCAATGGGGCACTGGTTTTTCATCAGAAACCACAACGATGAAATTATTTCTGAAATATAAAAGCAGAGTTTCTGTGAAATCTGTAAAATATTTTTGTTAAATAATCAGTGATGTTAGAAATAAGTTTTATGGCCAGGAAACCTGTTGGGCTCGTGGTCTGCAGCAGTTTATTCATTCTGTAGATAAGGATCCACAGAATAATGCAAAGCTGGAGGATGAATTACCTTTGCCACTGGATGTCGGTCAGGACATAAACTGGAGGTAGAGTTTTCTTTGAATCTTTAATTAGCTGTTAGAGCAGCTGTTCAGAGATGATGGAGATGGAAGGATGTGGGTTAGGGTTAGGGTTAGGGTTAGGGTTAAATCGCAACTGAAATGAAACCATATTAATTCACTTACAGAATACTTATTAGATACAAAGTACAGCAGTGACACCTGCTGGTCATAAACTCACTGCAGGGCTTATTAACTACCACAACGGATAATTTAACTTTACCATAAAGTAATATGACTTAGACGTCATATTAAGCAGGCAATATAAACTCATAATAATTACTGATAAAATCACAGCAAGATGGCAAAACAAAGAACTGAAGCATCTCACCAATTACACTGCATGTGATCATGGATGAAAAGTTAACGTGGTGCAGCGTGCTAATAACAGCCTAAATACTGATATTACTACACATCACCGGACAAAACTACATTAATTCACTGAACTAATTCACTTGTGGGGATTTCATCACCAGCCGCAAACATCCACGCACTGAAATACGTTCCTCGGCACCCTTCTAATACAACAAACATCTCACCACTAGGTGGCACCATACTCCACCCAGGCTCAAACCAACAAGGGAAACTCTATTTTAGCAGAACTGCATTGTGAAATGTCCAGTCACAATCATGAGCCTTCTTATACATTCATTCATTCATATTTTTTGTCCCCACTGTATTAAAATATGAAATATTTTCAAGGTCAAATATGAGATATATTTAAATTAGTTATCATGTAAAAATGCTTCATCACAAGCTGCCTTTTTTCCATTTCTGTACCAAAAAAAATGGCTGTACACACCTGCATGTACTGCTCTTTCATCCTCATTGTGTTAAGTTTATGTATTTCATGTCTGTATGATGGAAGCGCTGTCAGCATGCAAGTTAAACTCACATCAGGTTAACTGACCCGGATGTACGTGGAAGAAGAAATCCACAAACCCAGACCCAGAAGATTTACTGGGCTGTCTATGCATTCCTCACCAACACTAAAGGAAACCACATTCCAGAGGCTGAGGAAGAGGAGGGCACGCCTGCAGGCCTGACCTGTCACTATCAGGGATTGTTGGAGAGTTTAGGAACCAGAACTGGGACTACACCTGATGGAAAAGTGTGACCAAATAACACCTGGTACCCCTCATGGATCGGAACCCTGAACGCTGGAGCGGCTTTAGGAAGGAATGAGAACGTTTGGGAGGAGATGAACTTCTGAAAGTTTCCTATGGTTCTGGTTCTGGTTGTTTTGCAATGTGAAATGTGTTGAATTGTTTTCTTTGATGTATTTTTCCTAGAAGCAGTTGAATATTTGTGGAAACATGAAGGGAGGTTAGCAGCTGGACCCGTGTAGTTCTGGTTCCTGTTTGCAGTGACATGATAGATTCTGTTATTCATATGGGTTCAGAAACAGTTTCCAGGATTTGATTGGTTCAGATTAGTCTTGTTTTATATTCTTTGTATTAGAAGTGTAGTTCATTTAGTTCAGAAGATGATGTGAACGTTTATGATGGAGGCAGGAGGAGCAACCTTCTGCGGCTGCAGCATTCCACCACCTTCCCCCTTTCATTTTCACTATTTCCCATTTCTAGTTTCATCTTTAGGAATTGTGTTCTTCCTGTTTCTGCAGTAACTGTTGATGTAAAAAAAAAAAAGAGGAACCAAGTCATAAACTGAACTCTAACTCGACCCAACGTTTGTCAGTTTGAAGCAGCAGATATTCTGGCCCACATTTAATAAAAATGACATTCACAACATCAGAATTTTCCATCCAACCAATAAAAAGAAGACTAAACAGAAAAGTCAGGCTTCTGAAAAGTATGTTGATTTCTATGCATTCAGCTCTGGGTCTGGGCTCCTTTTGCTTAAATTACTGCATCAATGCAGCATGGCATGGAGGAGATCAGCCTGTGGTTCTGCTGAAGTGTTCAGGAAGCCCAGGTTGCTTTAGCAACCTTCAGGTCATCTGACTTGTTGGTTCTGATGTCTCTCAACGTCCTCTTGACAGAACTCCATAGATTCTCTATTCTCTATATTTATTAATATTGCCAGATCTAGTCCTTCCTTAGTGAATTACTTTGATAATCCAGATGTTGTGCTGGTTCTGTTTCCTGGTGGTCCGGTATGATTCATGCAGATTGACTCCAGCCGTGCTCCGGCATCCAGCAACAATAAACTCTGGTGGAATCAGATGGTCGTCTGCAGGCTGCAGCATCTGATGAAAGCTGACTTTCTTCTCCTGACTCTGCTGCGTCTCTCTGATGGCGACTGAAATATATCTACAGAAACATCAGATTCTTGGCTGCTGTCTGCGTTGCTGCCGTTGTAGCAGCAGTCAGTTTACTGCAGGGGTTCCCCTTCTACATCAAGAGTCATCCGAAAACCTTTTCAGTGAGATCTATGACCATATATCTCAACAACCATCCATTTCAGTGGCATGAATTTACCTTTTAAAATATTTTATCAATGTTTCCTTTCCATAAATGTAATTGGATTTTTCATGAAAATTCGATGTCACAGGTACTTTAATGTAGACGCTTTAAACATGGGCTGCTGTAGGTTTTAGGGTTAAATTGTAATATCATCTTTTTATTTTTCATTCTCAGATTTGCCACATTATGTCTGGTATTACGCAAGGTGTACTTGATTGCCATTTTATCGTCAATCAGAAGGGGATCTCTGTTCTGGACCAGAGGGAAACAGACTCTCAAAACCAAAGAGGAACCAGAACCTAAACAGGTAAAAGAAACAGAGAGTGATTCAGAGCAGCAGAACATGGTAAACAAAGAGGCTGAAGATATCTGTCAGGATGAAAGCCAGCACTCAATAAATCAGGTGCCTGATACCTTAATGGGAACAGTTTTTGACTCTCTTCAAATCAAAGAGGAACCAGAGGAGCTACAGCTTAAACAAGTTGAAGTTCACAGTGAATCAGAACCTCAGCAGGTGGTAAAGAAAGAGACTCAAGGCACCAGTTAAGATGAAAACTGTTAGGTATTATTTAGTCAACTCAGAGGTAAGAACGATACAGTCATAGTTACTTGTGACAAGGGTAGCCCACTTTGCAGTGAAACTACCAAGTTTTGACACCCTATCTCTTTATTTATATACACAGTTCAACAGACAGTTCAGACAGGGTGTGTGTGAGACGGAAAGGAGGCTGGTTCACACAGAGATAACAATGATCTCACACACACAGGGAGGAAGGCATAGTGCTGGTGCCTTGCAACACAAGGTTTTTACATGAGTGATAACAAGTTTTTGCACCCATCCAACAGTCCCTCCTTTTATCACAAGTAAAAACATTTAATATAAAAACGAGTAAGAAAAATACTTTGTATGAGCGAAAACCCACGGACGGTAAACAGATTATATTTTGTGGGAAATACTCATACGGCCCCGCCGCCCTCGGTGACCATTAAAAGTTAAATGTTGATTAATACTTGAAATCATAAAAATAAAAGAATAATACTTGAAATCATAAAAATAAAATAATGATACTTGAAATCATAAAAATAAAATAATGATACTTGAAATCATAAAAATAAAAGAATGATACTTGAAATCATAAAAATAAAAGAATAATACTTGAAATCATAAAAATAAAAGAATGATACTTGAAATCATAAAAATAAAAGAATAATACTTGAAATCATAAAAATAAAAGAATAATACTTGAAATCATAAAAATAAAAGAATAATACTTGAAATCATAAAAATAAAAGAATGATACTTGAAATCATAAAAATAAAAAATAATACTTTAAATCATAAAAATAAAAGAATAATACTTAATGAAAACAGTGAAACATAATAAAGGAATTTCAAAATCTGCCCTGTTTATGTCATCATTGTACTTTTTCTCATTTCACTTAAGCAACAACTTCTTCCGATTTTCTGCTGTAAGGTCATTTTATGAAATACAATGTATGAGTACACTCAGGCTTTTGATGTGATTTATTTACAACATGTCATCATAATCGTCCCCTTCATTTTTGTGTATTTCTACCTAGTTCAGTGTTGCATATGGCACCATGAACAATACCAGAAATTCTGTAGGAATGGATGTGCGTCATGTTCTTCCGTCAGTGTTCTGAGTTAGGTCCCGTCTGATGTCCATCTCTTCTGGTTCGGTATCACCTCCTGTGGATCCTGCTTTAGATAGAGAAAGAGTCCTGCTACCAGAATTAAACTCAGGCTTATCAGTCCTGTCCACATGTTACAGAGAGCCATTTTATAATTGGGCGCAGATCAGCTGTTTTCTTCACCGGTTTGAGACGCTGGGCCATCTTTGAACCCGGACTTCCTCTGCTACCCCGTCGGTTGGTTTGGCTCCTGTAACGGCAAAACTGGCTTACAGTGGCTTTTATGGATCCAGGAAGGCCTCTCTGCTATTTTCAGAGCTGTGGGCGTTGTCAGGAGTATTTGAAACGGCCCTTTCCACCAAGGAGTGCTCCAATCCTTCCGGTGGAGTGTCTTAATCAGGACCAGGTCTCCAGGCCTCATTCTGTGGGATAGGAGCAGAGATTATCGGCAGACCACTGGACATTTGTTCTTCTTTTGTCTGCAACATTTTATTCATCCACTCAGCTAATGAAGGTTCCTGTTGTGCTTTCTCTATTTCATTCATGTCAGAGGGCAGAGAAAACGGTCTGCCATGTACCATTTCTTTGAGAATACAAATTCACATCAGCAACTTGGTGTCATGTGATCTCAGACTCAGAATATAGTGGGTGGAGTTATACAATGATGTACAGTAGGTGGCAAATGGAGTAAGACCGGTTTGATTTGGAGTTATTCTCATCCATAATTAACCAGGGATAGGCATTCAGGCCATGGCCTCCCTGTTTCTTCCATTGTTTTCCTTAATCTTTAACTGAAACCCTAATGCATTAGAACTTAGTTCTATTAATTTATTTACAAAATGAGTTCCATTATCTGACCTTATAATCTGTGGGATACCATATGTGGGGAAGAAATGTGTCGCTAGGTTCATCTATTACAACTAGGCAATATTTCTTTCCCCGTGTTTGCAACAAATTATGCATGATCTGCAAAAATGATTTGCATAGTCAGAAATATTTATAGTGTAGCATTAATGCTTTACCAGATGTGACATATTCCCCCCTTGACACGTGGGTCTTCCCAATGTGTCACTGTAGCCGCTGTGTTGTATAAATGTTTTTGGGAGGATTGGTTTATCTTCTATCTGATTGATGTCATCTTTTTTCTGTGCTCCTCTCTTTAGCCAGGCCTTTATTTCTGTCTTGGGTGCTGACTGTTGGGCGTCTTTCAGCACGTCTGTGTCTATAAATAGCAGATCTGACATTTTCTCTTTAATAGGTTGAAATGAGTTAGTTCTGTCCCTGATGATGTTTTAAAACCTCTATTTTGCCAAATCTTAGCATGGTGATGTACTGATCCGAACACGTATTGGCTGTCTGTGTATATAGTAAGTATTTGTCCCTCATGTAATTCACATGCTCTTACTACAGCATATAATTCTGCTGTTTGGGCTGAGCATGTATTGGGTAGAGATTTAGCTTCTATTATCCTATCGATGGTTGTTACTGCATAACCAACTCTATTCTTTCCATATTCATCTTTAGATGCTGAGCCATCTACAAACACAACACATGAATCTGGTATAAGGGTTTGAGAAATGTCTTGTCTGGGTTTGGTGTCTTCTTCAACTTTTGCTTTATAAGAATGTGGTTTTCCATCTTCTGCAGCAGGTATTAGAGTACTTGGATTTAAAGGGCACATCTTTTTAGAGTTATGTTTGGCTGTGATAATAATAGCGATGTCAGTGTGATATGCCTTGCATGTAGCGTCAGGTGCTTCTTTTAATATTCCTGACTTCAACATATCTTGTATTACTGGCTTAGTACCTTCTTCAGCTTCTGGCTTTAAGGGGTATTGACGGACTAATGGCCTTTTTTCAGATATTAGTTTTAACCTTGTATGGTGGGAACCCCTTTATAAGTCCTACATCAGTTGATGATTGGGACCACAGTTCAGGTGGGACAGCAGATAGGGCAGGATGCATGTTGCTCTCTTTGCTCTCAGCTAAGCCCTGTATTTGTCCCTCTGCCTCATCTAAATGTGTCCTTGGATGGACTTTGACTATCCACCCTAGAATGAGCTTCCAGATTCCTGTATTAGGATCTACCTTTGACAGTGTCAGTGCTATTCCTGCAGAGGTTTAAAGCCTCTGTTTTTCCAAATTCTTATTATTCTTTTTTACCATATTTTATAAAGTAAGTCCTTATTACATTTAAAAATGAGATCACTATTTTTGGTAGTTGCTATTATTATAAATAATGCTTGGTTTAGTTCTTATTAAAAATAAAAAATTAAAACTCACTCACTGATGAACACAAAAAATGAAGGGCATATTATATCTTATAATCTTAGTTTATCTTACCCAGTTTTATAGATACAACATATAGTTTCAGTCAGCTTTGTATTTAATTCAAGTAACTAAAGTTTGTTTCAATTAACTAAAGTTTTATCTATTTCAGTCCAGTTCAGTAATTCTGTTAAGGTTCATTTCATCTTATGTTAAGTTTGAGTCTAATTCAATCATTTTGAACCTGACTGGAAAAAGTCTAAACATCTGTTAAAATCTTTTTGTTTTACCATAGAGAACTGACCTAATATTATTATGGTAATGTTGAGGACTCTAATTTTTACATAACATGAAACAGACATTTATTTCACAAAAACAGAAAGTCAAACACAGACATTTGGCCACATGAAAGTTTAAATAACCTGTTTGTAAAAGAATTAGGAAAAATTCAAGACGGGTCTATGAACTTTCTTATGGTTATCAGTATTTTCAATACAGGTAGAACCTTTGCCATCTTTATATGATTTTTCGAAAAAGATTCTGGAAACCTTATTAAGATATAAGTTTGGCAAAGATCATCAGAACATCAGATCTTTATTAGTGCTTTTAAGGTCCCTCAAAGATGCATTACAATGAAATCAGTCATTCCCATTCACACACATTCACACACTACTTACTTATTTTTCTGTCAGAGTAATTTTTATTTGCAAAAATTTGAACATAATTTGACTTCTATTATTCTTAAAATGCACATTGTTTCCTCATAACCCCTTTTGTTTCCACTAGGTCTGTTTTGAACGCTTCAATTCTTTTTTTTTTTTATTCACCAAGAATCAATAAGGTGGTCTTAGTGGGTCCACCTTAAAGGTGTTGTCTGTTGGGTGTCATGTTATCATTGTCAGGTCAGTGAGGTTCATAAGTCAGTCAGAACCTTGGTCATTTGGTCTGTGCACATAATGTTTCATAGATCCAGCCTATGATTAGTCAGCAAAACTTCCACCTATAGGAGAAAAAATGATTGTTAATGAATGAGCTGCATTTCCTAGGAACACTGTCTTCCTCCTGGATGAGCATCACCTGTTGAAAAACTTTCATCATTGTTTGTTTCACATATTCAATCAGATCTTTATATTATACCAGTAGGTGAAGTTGTTAGTATCTCATGTAGACTGACATATACTGTTGCATTTGGAGAAGATCTCAGATTAAATAAACATAGTTAGAGCTTCAATCCAGGTTCATTTTGTGTCTGCAGACTTTAGCCAATTTTTCTTTTCTTTCTTTTTTTTTTTATACATAAAGAGCAAGATTCAAAACATTTTCAAAAGGCAGATTGTGGCAGAATGTAGACAAAACTGCTTATTGATTGACAAAATAACATTCAAGCACACAATCACCATATTAAAAGGCTCTACTTCTAGAGAATCACTAAACTTCTGGGGTCCGGTTTTGGCCCGCGGACCTTGAGTTTGACACATGCAGGGTAGAGTTACAATTTTTTTTTTTAGACCTTTCAGCAGAGACAGACGTCTGCTGTTTGCAGAAGTTTTATCTTTGTTTTCAGGCAGCTACATCTCTTTGTCAAGGTCGTTTCACAGAGCTGAAATTTAACTTCTCTCAAAGAGGAAAAATCAAGAATGCACACAATCTGAGCCAAATATGGAATTATTTCCCTGTAAAATGAATCTTTTGCATTTTATCATGATATTGTTGGTAGTATAACATCATAGAATGATTTTTAAAGCACCTGTTTCTCACTAATGCTTGCCTACAAAATCTTTTACTCTCAGATTACTTCTTTAACAACATTCTGTTCTCTCTTCTCTAGTCATTGTTCACTGGGTTGTCCAGTTGGACAGTTTCCATGTTGTCCACATTTTCACCTCCTCTTTTAACTTCCTTTACCACGTCCTCTAAAACCACCTCTTAGTCTTTATAATTTGGGGCTACCTTGGTATTCTAACCTGGGATGGGTGGCAGTCCGCCCCCCCCTTTATTTGTTTTCAGTTAAGCTGAAAGTTTTTTTTCTGTGCTTTTCTGAAGGCCTCAGTATTATGGCTATGTCAGTTAAAAGCTGCTCTTATTGTTGTTTTTTTATTCATCTTTTTGTTTTAATCTGTTTATCAACTGTGAGCACTCAGGGACTGAAAAGTCCCCTTTGAAATTATAATCTGGCAAGGTTTTTTATTGTCTCTTGAATCTTTTGAATGCATAATCTCCAGTTTAAGATCCCCGTGTAGTTTTAGGATTTCAGTGATAATTAAGTTACCTGAAAATCCGTATTTTTATGCCATCGTGTACATATTTCTGTTAAATCAGAGCTTTTTCTCTGTTCTTTCCCCATTGTTCTTTGTTATTTTTCTCTTTTTAGTTTTCATTATTGCTAATTTTAGATCCCCTTGTAATTTTAAGACATCCTTTGTATCTAATTTGCCCAAAAACCCATGTTTTTTATTTTTTATTCCATCTATGACAGATCATACCTGCTCCTTTTACATAGTTCTCCATAAACTTTACCTCCACTTCTAAGTCAATTAGTTTACTTTGTTTCTTCCCCATTATGTTTTATGTTAGTTTAATTATAGTATAAATGTCCCAGATAAAAGGTCACTGGCATGAGACTTTAAGGAGAGGACATTAACACGCCCTTCTACTGCGACTAATTCGCAGCGGTGTTAATTTTCTGGAATGAAATCCGACCTGAATCTCCAAAGTCACCAGTACGTAGTTTTAATCTGGGCAAAAGAAAACACAGGACTAGCAGAATCCTGCTATGATTCTATTAAAATGCTTAGTCCTCCATACACACACAACACAGTCACACAGTTAGTTTCAGGTACCTTGTAATTTTTCTAAGTTAACTTGGTGTTATTTTATGAGCTCAATTTACTCCGTTCTTTTTACTTTTATAGCGCTTATTCTATTCCCTCGCAGGGGAATAACCCTTAGTCGTTTTATTTGGCCCCCTTCTTGGCGGGGCCCTACCTTAATTTGTCACTATTCCTTTCACGGTGGAATAAAACCATCCGAATGCAGCGTCCTTACCGGCGACGCACTACCAACGACTTTTAAGTACTTTTCTTCTTTTATTTATATAGCGCTTACTCTATTCCCTCGCAGGTGAATAATCCTCAGTCGTTTTCTTTAATCCCCTTCACGGCGGAATTGTACCAAATTTGTCACTATTCCTTTCACGGTGGAATAAAACCATCCGAATGCAGCGTCCTTACCGGCGACGCACTACCAACGACTGTTAAGTACTTTTCCTATGAACTGTATTTTAAAACTGTCTCACCTCGGAGTTGACTTCTTGGTGACTCTTTGGACCCTGTGAGAGTCACCCCGCGCAGAGGAAGGCAATAACCCACTGGCCAGGTGTGAATTCACACACACCGGGACTTTCAGCCACTCCGGCTAAAGGAGGCTGTGCAGCGGTGCTTCGCTCGACGTCAGGCTTCCCCCACGGATCCCAGAGTCACTGTTAAAGCAAAGAGAAATAAGGTTATTGAATTAATCCGGCTTCGAAGGACCAATAAATGTTAGGTATTATTTAGTCAACTCAGAGGTAAGAACGATACAGTCATAGTTACTTGTGACAAGGGTAGCCCACTTTGCAGTGAAACTACCAAGTTTTGACACCCTATCTCTTTATTTATATACACAGTTCAACAGACAGTTCAGACAGGGTGTGTGTGAGACGGAAAGGAGGCTGGTTCACACAGAGATAACAATGATCTCACACACACAGGGAGGAAGGCATAGTGCTGGTGCCTTGCAACACAAGGTTTTTACATGAGTGATAACAAGTTTTTGCACCCATCCAACAAAAACCAAGATGTACTGAAGCTGGAGACTGATGCTTTAATGGTAATGGCTACCCATGAAGAAAAAGACGATAGAGAACCTGAACCAAATGGGAACCAAATCTTCTATCCGAACTTCCCCAAAGGAAAATATCATCAGGAAATGCACAATTATGGACCCTCTGGATCCTGCACAGATGAACAGCTCAAGAAGAGAGCTCAGAAAACCAGAGGTCAAAGTGAAAATGTAGAGAAAATATTCAAGCACGAGAAAACTAACAATGGTAAAAAAAATATAAACGATGTGAAGTGTGTGGTAAAAGTTTTAGCTTCAATAGTGATTTGACAGTTCATATGAGAATTCACACAGGTGAGAAGCCTTTTTCATGTGTAACCTGATGAAAAGGTTTCAATCAAAAAAGTTTTGAATACTCATGTGCAAACGCATACAGGAGAGAGGCCTTTCTCATGTGTAACATGGTGAAGGAGTTTCACTCAAACATTTAGTTTGACTACCCACATGAAAACTCATACAGTTTCAAAGACATTTTCTTGTGATGAGAAGAAATATCCCACAAAGTATTGCGAGATAACGCAAAAGAGAAAAAATTCCCCATGTCCCCTCGCGGACCTCGTAGAAAGGCTTCATCAAGGGAAGATATTAAATAAATATGTTGTGAAATAGAAAGAAATTGAATGTACCATTAAATGTACAATTTATTTAATACATCATTAAATATTAAGTGTACCACTAATTACGTCATGTCATCTTTAAAATTATACTTAATTATTCAGTGGCACATTTAATTGCATAATAGTCCATTTCATGATATAATGGTACATTTATTGTTTCTAATGATGTATTAAATAAATAAATGGTACCTTTAATTTAATGGCACATTTAATGTTACATTTCTTTCATGTTACATTTACTTCACTTATGGGACATTCACAACATTTATTTATTTAATGATGATTTTATTGTATTAATTTTGTCCAGTTTGACCCTCCATTCTTGATGCCTGTATAGGAGGTCATGTCAGAATTTAAATCAGGTTCTGGAGCAGACAAACATCTAAAACTTGTAGGGAAGAGGTCCCTGAGGACCAGGGCTGTGAACCATTGAGGTACAGTTTCTAAATTGTGAAGGTAATGCCTTTTTGCACTTTTGTTCAACAAGTACAGTTCTCTTACTAGGTGCATTTTTCTTTCGTTTCAGCAACTTGAAACATAAAAGTAATGTAATTGTTCAAAGGAAACAATCACTTAATAAATGAGTAAAATACAACTATGTACATTTTGTTTATTCAACTAAGATAGACATGGTCTGTTTCCTTGTTTGATAATTTATTATTTCTTCATTATTATTCTTTTTACTTTAACTGGCCTTTACTACAGCTAAAAACAGGGACCTAACTGGTCTTTCAAAGAAAGAAATTACCAAAAGACTAAATGAAGAAAACAAAAATGGGAGTGGCACAGGAGTGGGAGTCAATTTACCAGGAGTGGGACGGGACAAGACATTTTTCTGTGGGAGTGGGATGGGACAGGAGAGAAAATCCACTCCCGTGTCACCCTCTAAGACGCAGCAGAGTCAGGAGAAGAAAGTCAGCTTTCATCAGATGCTGCAGCCTGCAGACGACCATCTGATTCCCATGAGTTTATTGTTGCTGGATGCCGGAGCACGGCTGGAGTCAATCTGCATGAATCATACCGGACCACCAGGAAACAGAACCAGCACAACATCTGGATTATCAAAGTAATTCACTAAAGAAGGACTAGATCTGGCGATATTAATAAATACACATATTTATATATACACATGTCTATGGTAGCAGTGGTTAACATTAGATCAGTTACTGGGTTAACTATGGTGTTATAAACCAAACAATTAAACATTAAATGCACCAAACGAAGAAACAAATATAGCTTCTCTGCTCTCAGTGAACTCATCCATTGTAGAACAAAACACACAAAAATATCTGGATGCATAAAACAAAAAATGAAGCAGTTTACCAGGTTTAACTTCCACAGAATTACTTGTTTTGGACTTGCTACCACAAACTATTATTTGAGGTTGCTGCTTTTTGATATTTTTTTTTACACCAGCGGGTGTCCGCAGACGACAGGGCTGAACCTATTGCAGCAATGTTTTTCCATTTTATCTATTTAAAAGACCCAAATGTTGGACATCTTTTGTAGTGAAAACCTTACCCCCATTTTCAAAAGTCAAATTCAATTCAATTCAATTCAGTTTATTTATATAGAGCCAATTCACAACACATGTCGTCTCAAGGCACTTCACAAAAGTCAAGTTCATACATTCCAATTAATCCTAACCATTGAACAGTGCAGTCAAAGTTAGTTATTTATTCAAATTCAAATTCAAATTGTATTTTCTATAGTGCATTATCTCACAGCAGAAGTCATTTAAAGACATCTTCCATATAGAATAAGTCCTTTTATCAAAGACAACTAAATAGTTCTATGTTATAGAGCGGAACACCTAAACACTGACATTTTCCTTTCAAAAAACAAATAGGCTGCTCTCCCAATGCTGACATTGTTGTGCCAGAATATGATCCATCTGTACAGGGTAACCCCTCATTCAAACAGACTTCGTCATCTGTGCGTTTTTCTCTCCGTCACAAATAGAAGCCACATTAATTCACACTGGCTCCTTTGTGCTATGGCATGACTGAGAGGCATCCTCCATCTTTAGTCAGAGGCATGGAATCAAGTCCATTTTTGAGGGATAACGGGGCACACGTGTATGATTTACAATGGGGATAAAATTCACAGATGATGGAGCTGTTGCTGAAAGCATGAACGGATCCTAAACACAAAAACACCTCCAGGGTGAACTGCTGCATGGCAGAGTTTGTGACTGATGACAGCGCGGACACAGAACGTTGTCAGTGTGAAAGAGGGAAACATTTCTTCGGTGTTGTTTTACTCGCCTTACCTGGACCTAAGATTCAAATAAGCTGATGTAGAGCTGCTCACTTCCAGAACCATCAAGAGGTCTTTGCAACGTCTACAGTTCGACAAGTCTGGGCACACATCAATCTGATAATGCTGGCTTTGCATTGCACAACTGTACAATAATAATGTTAGAAGACTTTTCCTAATATTTTGAAGTGAAGGCTTCAATGCCTATGAACCAATTTTTAAAAACTGCAAGTCACCAAAACATGTCAATCAAATTTGTGGGTGTTGTGTTATGGCAGCATGCCCAGTCACCAGTCCTGTTCAAATCTTTCATGGACAGTATTTTTAGGCGCAGCCAATGGCCAGAGGGGGTCTGGTTTGGGGACCAGTGGATTTCATCTCTTCTATCTGCAGATGACGTTTTCCTGCTGGCCCCCTCTAGCCAAGACCTACAGCATGCATGGCAGTTCGCAGCCAAGTGTGAAGCAGCTGGGATGAGGATCAGCTCCTCCAAGTCCAAGGCCATGGTTCTCGCCTGGGAAAAGGTTGGCTTGCTCTTTTGGAGGGGAGCTCTTGCCTCATCTGAAGGACTTCAAGTATCTCTGGGTCTTATTCATGAGTGAGTGTAGAATGGAGCGGGAGATTGCCAGACAGATCCGTGCAGCCGCCTCAGTATTGAGGATGCTGTGCCAGTCCGTTGTGGTGAAGAGAGAGCTGAGCTGAAAACCAAAGCTCCCAATCTACCACTCAGTCTACATTCCTACCCTCAGCTTTGGGTCAAGAATGAAAGAACGAGATCCCAGATACAAGCGGCTGAAATGAGCTTCCTCCGTAGGGTGGCCGGGCACTCCCTTAGAGATAGGGTGAGGAGCTCGGTCATCCGGGAGGAGCTCGGAGTAGAGCCGCTGCTCCTCCACATCGAGAGGAGCCAGTTGAGGTGGCTCCTGGACGCCTTCCTCGGGAGGTGTTCCAGGCACGTCCCACCAGGAGGAGATCTAGGGGACGGCCCAGGACACGCTGGAGGGACTATGTCTCTCGGCTGGCCTGGGAACGCCTTGGGCTCCCCCCGGAGGAGCTGGAGGAGGTGTCTGGAGAGAGGGACGTCTGGGTGTCTCTGCTGAGTCTGCTGCCCCCACGACCCGGTCCTGGATAAACAGAAGAAGAAGAGTATGAGCATTTTTTTAAAAGCCAGTGTTGTATTTAAATAGGAAAAAAATGCTCTAGAAACAGTTTGCTAGCGTTGCTAATCAGATAGGTTTTAGCAAATATTAATCAACGTTAACGTGAACGTTTAACATCCTGAACTAAGCATATTACTTTCATTTCTGTTACATAAGTGATGTTTATCATGCAATAACTTTAGTCAGTTGAGCCATCCAAAACATTTTCATATATTTCTATTAGATTAATGCTTATCATGCAGCAGTAAGTCAGCTTCAAACTTATGCAGTATTGGAAACTTGTGACTATTGATTCTTATAAGCTTTAACAACTTTACCATCACTTAAAGAGTTTTTCTGGTAAGTATGCATCTAAATATGTTTGCTCTGAAAATGTTCCCATGTCAGGTATTTCCTGGTGAATGTGTTACTGTGTCACATGTAAGACACATGAGAAATCATTGCAATCAAAAGCAGACGTTAGTAGTCTTATGAAAACCACATTCTATCTGCAGCGTTGCCATATAAATGCAGTTCCATCTTCTTCCATTGAGGATCTGAGATGCAGCTGGCCTTACCTCTACCATCAGAAGAGCGTCTATGCTCATTTTCTGCTTCTTATAGACCTTGATCTACTGCATGTACTTGAGCCTCCCATTGTGGATACTTAGAGAACAAACCCACAAAGAAAGCTGTCCAGGATGTTCTCTCTCAGGGTGAGGATTCAGAGATGGCACTCTATGTTGTCCAGTTACCGATGGCCCACTTCAAAGAGAGCACAGGGGGCTCATTCTTCATGGAGATGTTGTTTTTTCCTATTTTAAATTCATATTCTTTACAGCTGTTTCTTTTTATAATAATATAAAACCGATGATCATTTTTCATTGTTTGTGCATTACAGTCTGCTACAGTTGCTGATAATGAGAGGACTCTCACTCTGCCATCGACACCTCGTCTAGTACTGGTAACAAGACAGGAACATTATGAGGGCTGTATGGTGGAGTAGCTATTGCTGTCCCATAACAACCTGACAGTTTCCTGCTCAAATCTTGTCCTGGTTCTTTTTCTGTGTCAGCATGAGTTCTCAAACTGACTTCCTCACACAGATAGATCATTTAACACATAGATGGTAAATTATTTTTCTATTCTAAATTGTTGTGGAGTTGTATTGTCAGTTATAGAATATAAATCCACACTCAAACCCCTGCACCTGCTCTGAAACTCCCAGTACCTGATGTACCCACTGAGATCTTTTGGCATGCAGGTGGGGCTCCTTTTTGGATTCTGTAGTGGCATCAGCGACCTTCTATGGTGTAGTAATGATGGAGTAGCAGCTTATCCACAGCTGAGAGTAGGATGCCCCATCCTAGGATGCCCCTCGACCCAGTCCAGGTGGTGAGAGAATGTCTCCCACCCCATGCATGAAGCTGTTGCAGGACTGAGGAGCTCCTGAAGGGACAGACTGCTGCACCCTAGGTGCACAAATCTTTAAATAACCGTACTCATTTGCACATTAATCTAAGTCCGCCCCTTTAATAAGACTGCAGTATTTATTTTTCTTATTTTGTAAATGTTTCCCTTACTGTACAGTCTCCTAGTATTTATCTTTTTTATATTTATGAACTGTCTGGTGTATCTGCATGCTTCAATTTGCTACTATTTAGCAACTTTCCTAATCTCTTTTTAACCCACTGTGGTTTTCTAAAATATACAGTACTGTGCAAAAGAGCCCTGATCTCAACATCATGGAGTGTTTCTGGGATTACATGAAGAGACAGAAGGATGTGAGAAAGCCTCCATCCACAGAAGATCTGTGATTAGTTCTCCAAGATGTTTGGAACAACCTACCAGCCGAGTTCCTTCAAAAACTGTGTGCAAGTCTACCTAGAAGAATTGATGCTGTTTTGAAGGCAGCAGGTGGTCACACCAAATATTGATTTGATTTAGATTTCTCTTTTGTTCATTCACTGCATGTTGTTGATTGATAAATGATTAACACTTAATTAAGCTTCCATTTTTGAAAGCATTCTTTGCTTACAGCATTTCGTCACACCTGCCTAAAACTTTTGCACAATACTGTTTGAAGGCGCTGTCCCTTTATGAGGAGAGTGACAGCCTGCATGGGTTACTTCTGCACAGGTGGGGAGAGTGAGAGAGATGGAGGGAGCAATTTCAGTCAAAGATTTTATTTCTGTATAATAAAAGGAGATTAATTGGACGTATAATGGTCCAAATACCACAGTAAAGTAGCTGTTATGACAGAATACAAGCTGCGTTTCTGTTACAAATGTATGCAAAACATTGTCGATATTCAGCCAATGTCGAAAAACACAATTTGGCAATTCCGGTGTTTCCATTAAATAAGAAATACAATTAAAATCACACATGAATAAGTTTGTTCACACGATATCTCATTAAAAAACATGGCGGTGACAGATATCCGCTTCAAGATCTTGGTAAATGCTCGCATTTCTTTGCTTTTTGAAATCTAAAATACTGGTAATGCCCCTGTAGCAAACATAATTTAAAAAAATACACTGTCTCCTGGTGAATCCAAACATGCCACGCCATCATCCTCTTACTACTTCCTGTCATCTTCTTCATCTTTTTCGCCAGTAGCACCATCCTGTTGTTGATCACGTGACTCGTCTGATGTGAAAAAGCGTTTCCATTGCAGTTTTGTGAAATACACCAATTTTCGAAACGGCCAAAAAAACCACCTCATCCTAGCGAAAAAACTTTTTATCGAAAAACTGGAGTTTTTTCAAAATTGCCTTGTTTCCATTAGGTGATTTATGTTTTCGTAATTACAATTTGTGCAATTTGACGGTGAACGGAAACGCAGCTACTGATGATAAATCCTCACTTTTGAAAAAATATATTTTTTACATATTCTGTTGAAAGGAGATGATTTTTATTATTTCAATTAAGATTTAGGGCTAATAATAATAATAATAATATTTCTGAAGCATTATATGGTCCATAGAAGGAACAAAACCAAAATAAACAGGATGAAAAGGTTGTACTACAAGGTTGTTAGAAACTAATATACATCAAAATCTAACTACATGTGAGATTTCAGTATTAAGATGACTATTAAAATTCTATATTTAACCTGAATCAAATGGTTTATATGAAAATGTTTAAGTTGACCTAAATAATATGACATTGAATTGGTATACCTGGGTCCATTTGGGATTGTTTACAGGTAGGAGATGGAAACACGTGGGGCACGAAAAGGAGGTAATAACTGGAAAAGGGAGGAATTGACCCACAGCTATTTGGGATCAGAAATCAATATTTGAAAACATATACAGAAAAAGTGGTTTCAGTGATGAACAATAAAGAATAACAAGAGCAACAAGGAAATCAGAGGAAGCAGAACAAACTAGGCTGAGGTTTGGGAAGTGTGCATCAAATAAAACAGTAAAAACGTGGCGGAAACCGCAGAGGAGAATTCAGTGAGACTCCTTCTTATTGGTGGGAATAAAAATAAGTCAGAGAGGATGATGGGAAATAAAGAGCTTGGTGTGAGGAGTTCAGAGTAAAATGATTAATATGTATGATTCATAGGGAACAGCTGAGGGAACTGTTAGACTTAAACAAGTGGTTTTATTTCAGAGAATAGACTTTACAACATATTTTTAAAAAGCGATTTTAGATTTTATTTTAATTCGGGTTTCTTGGTAACTCTCCAGAACAGCAGGTGGCGGTAATGCCGAACCTTTAACAAAAAGCAGAAGTGGGCGGAACACCGAGGTGGAACTGGACCTTGGACCTTAAAAGGTGATTTATGAATCCGAACCGCTGCACCTGAGCTCGGCTGCTTCCTTCGCATAAAGAGGCTCCTTGTTCCTCCCAGAGACGGAACCAGCAGCGTCCAGGAGCCGCTGAGGACACAGAGACAGAGGGACAGACAGGGATCCCGCTCGGTGAGTAACTCTGCTGCTCACACGGTCACTCAGCGGCATCATGTCCGCTAACTGAGCTCAGTTGAACCGAACCTTAGAACTTTATGTTGATGAATGGAACCAGCTGACTCTTATGTGGTGGATTCTGAGCCCTGATCAAACCCAAATCACTATCAGGGACCTCCTGCTGCTAGATGTTATTTATTGGAGCCACAGAACCACATTTCCCTGCAGCAGACTATTAGAAAAGCGGAGAGACATGGCGCATGCGCTGTACGAAGCGTCCTAGGGCACAAAAGGCGGGAAGGAACCGGTCAGAACTGGAAAAGCATGAAATGGAGGTGGAGGGAGATGACCTCCATCCTTCACTGGCTGCTAGAATTTAGCTGCGCCTCTATAAGGTGTGCTGCGGTATCAGGACGGTAGAGGAGCAGGAAGATCTCAGCCTTGCTGATGGTCCATGGGTTGGAGATGTTCTGCTCCAGCCTCACATGCTGCTTCCAGAGCAGAGCCCTGCTGCCCTGCAGAGGTTCTGTCTCTTTAAGGGTTTATTTCTATCTGGGTCTCCAATGGAGAATAGAGCTGCTAGTTTTGTTCCCTCAACATTTGGTTCCTCAGTTGTTCTGGTTGTTTCAAACCCAACTTTTCCAGGTATGAAATGGAGCCATCTGCTGTGGGACATTTCATAGCGACTTCGTCTCAGCTTGTGGCTTTGGAGCTCCAATAAATATCTCCCATCAGGAGGTCACTCAGTTACTTTAACCTGATTAGTTGTTCTAATCTGTCCACTTTCATAAATCATCTGGGCCAAACAGGATCAGAACCAGCCATCTGCTGTGGGACATTTCATAGCGACTTCGTCTCAGCTTGTGGCTACAACCTGCTTCTGTTTATGTCGTACACAGTGGCTCGTTATAACTGAGCTGTTTTTCCTCTTAAAGGTTATAAAAAGGCTCCTTTTTAGCAGTTTTAGTTTTTTAAATCAAGTATCTACATAGAATTTCTGCAACAGTATCACAAACGCAAATGTTTTTATTTCATAGATTTTGTGTCAGTCATTGGCTCACAGACTTCATGCTTTGTGTCTGAAATTTTGATAAACTTGGAATTTTTTTATTTAATGGATTCACTTTTTTGTAATTTATGTATGTATTTATACACTTTTATTCTTTAATTTTACAACAAATAGAAATTTTCTTGAGCTGGGGTTTTACAAAACCTGGTGAGCCTTTTAAATAGGAAAGTAATATTTGCTTGTCTTTGATTAATTTATGTTAATATTAATGTGGTTACTAATAGTTTAATTATTGACTCTTTAGTGAATAGGTGCAATATGATTGTAGTGGCAATCTTTTATTTGTGCATTTTACCACAACTATTGAGCAGTCGTCTTGGCTTTTAAGCTTGACGCAAAAATCTTCGTAGGCAGTAACTTTTTTGTTCTGAAAAAACTTTACTAACAAAAAGTGATAAAGTTATAAGATTCTTCCCTATGGTGTGGTCAAAAGCTGTGTGGCTCCATGGGCTGCTTAAAAATGATTGAAGCACATTTGTAAACACTGACTGCCTTTTACAGATGTTACACTAGACTTTAAAAAAAATCAAGTCTCAAGTTTGAAGTATGATAAAACTTGGACATTTATTTAATTTTGTGAAGGGGTAGTTTATCCCGACTGATGACCCTACCGCAGGAAAAGTAAATAAGTAATTAATGCATTTTAAACTTCACTTGATTTTTTTATGTATATATGTGAAGTTTGAAGTTGCATTAAACAAAAGCATTTTAGCATCGCTGAAGAATCTTGCATATTGTTCTTACAGATTACAAAAGTAAATGTGATCTTTGTAATGTTAGCAATAGGGTAAGTAAATAGGTTTGAGTTTAGAAATTTGGTTACAAAGAACTGAGTTTTGTTATTGTAAATAGTAAATGTTTATTTATGTTTTAATTAAGACTATATTATTATTATTATTATTATGTTGGTCCAGTGTTTGCAAAAATAAAATTTTGACTGTGAGCTGTAAAAAAATTTATATTCTTATAGATAATAAAGGCAAATGACAGCTTTCAAAGCAGAAGTCTGAATCAGAATCAGAAAAGCTTTATTGCCAAGTACGTTTTTGGACATACAAGGAATTTGTTTTGGCGTAGTCAGTGCAATACAATACAAATTAAAAAGTATAAACATATCTACAATATAATGTAAATATATGTGCACAGTTTTAAGTGAGTGAGAGTAAATATAGAGCAGTATAAGATGCAAGAGCAATACAACAGTGCAGATGATCATTGTGCAAGTAAAGCAGGAGTCCAAGCTGAGCGTTAATGTAACTCTGGTGCCAGCCGTGAAAAAGGAAAACCATACTAATGACTAAAACAATTTTTTCTGTTATGAAAAGCCAAATCCATTTAGCAGTGCACTTATTGCACTGTTTTCTTTTCTGTTTAGTTTAAAGTGATCCCACACTTTATAGACGCTTTAATTCTCTTTCTTGGCGGCGCGTCTTTCCCCTCGCTGCCTTCCTCCATAGCTGCTAATATCCCTTAGCCTCCATGCGTCGCCTCGGGTCAGCAGCTCATTGGCGGAAGTGAGAGATATGCAACACTAATACCTATCTGGGCAGAACACATTGCGCTGAATAGTAAAACATAATTTAACAAAGCCTCGAGGCATTTTTATAAATCAAGTTATTAGAGGAATCATTTCAGACCTGGTAGACAGTGATGTCATCCCAGGTATCCTTAAAGGAGCATTACAAATTATTTTTTAAGGAAATTACACTTTACAAGTAACAATTTGGCTCTTACAATGATCCTTCAGTTTACTGTTGATGTATTAATATTGGGATTTTTGAGAAAAAATGTCTCTTGACAGTATATTCCTCTCATTTCTTTCATGTTAATGTGTAAATGTTAATGTTAATGTGTAAATGTTCAATTGAGAGAACAAAGCAGATGCATCAAGTAACACAGAGGCACTGATTCAGGAGTACTTTCTATGTGAAAAAAAAGTTAAACATTAAAGGCAGCAGAAGCTCCTTTAATGGATTCATCTAGGAGAGAAACACAGCTAAGCAGATGAACTCTGAGCCAGTCATTAAGTCTACCGGATAAAAGAGATGCATAGTATAGGCCACAGTAGGAGCTCAGCCAGTAGCTATGTCTAGAAGAAAGATGGGGCCAAGTGGATCATCTGTAGAATCAGAACAAAGAGGTTGGTGGCATCATTAGCTCAGTCGATGCCCCCCTTCAGGAAGGCGTCACAGTTGACTTTAAAAACTCTGCATGTTTGTGCGGATCTGAAAGCTACTTCCCTTCTTTCAGACTTTATTGTGGACTCAAAGTTTAGTTATTGTTGAGATGAAAAAGGGAAGTGGGGTGTGACGACTTGCAGTGGGACGAGTATTGGTTTAGAACAGAGGTAATGGATTAGCGAACCAGGGTCAGGATCCAGACCTACGTGCCATCCAACCTGGACCCAACCTGATTTGAAACATTAATATATTACTGCATGTTGTACAACAGTACAACATGTGTTAATATGGTATAGCCTTGCGGAGTGTGGTGCAAGTCAGGCAATGAGCTGCTTCAGTCAGGGCTGCTGCTACCCTACCCGCAAAGCATTTTCTCATTTACTACATATATACAAACATTTTATTCCCGCCTGCTGCCGCTTCTGAATTTTGAACAGGCGCGATGGACACCTATGTAGGTCAGAGACATTCTGGTCCACTGTCCATGCCAGCTGGTGGCAGTAATGCACCATATCGTTGTAAGCCAACCGCTAGAAAACGACAAAGAAGAAGCTCTGCCGGTCTTTTAACACGGGTTGCTAAGTTACTAGCTTGGAAGCTCACGCTTGCTGACAGTACAATGACTTAGTTGACAGATGAGTGAGTAAAAGAAGATGGCTTCATCAAAAATATGTAAAGTGGACTATGAAAATCACACATTTAAAGACGAATGGACAGAAACATACGGTCTCTTACAGCACAACAGTGAGCGTAGAGGGTTCACTGTGAGGACCGTGGATTATAGGGAAACACAACAAGCCTTTCACTGACTGGGAAATGGTCACAGACTGCCTGGAAACTGTGGTAGAAACACTTTAAGATGGAAAAGAAGGACAACAACTTAAGGGAAAGGTTAAGCAGATAGCCCTGCCTGCCACAAGCACAAGGAGAGCAGAACTGTTCTACCGAGATGTACTGACCCAGCTGAACTGAGCCATTCAAAGTGTGTTTAATATTGGTACTTAAATTGGATTGCTCTTCTCTGTTCAGCAGATGATTTCATGGGCATATAAATGATCAATCAGTAGTTAAAACATAGTGTTAAATAAATGTTAAATAAAGATGAAAGAAAATATTTTTGTCTCTTGTTCGGACCCCAAAGTGTTTAGATGAGGGAGGGAGTGGCCCTCCTGATGTTTTAATTGGAGACCCCTGGTTTAGGTCAACAAAGCACTCAGCTGTGTTGTGTATGACATATTGTGACCTAAATTGATAGGTGCTTAATGTAATACAAGTTCTCAGCATCGTATGATAAAGTTGTTGACGTCATCATTTTTCTAGTAGTGGTAAGGGGTCGCTAGCTTAGCGTTAGCTTTAGCTCCACCATGACTACCCGTTCTGCTGTTTCTCTCTCTGAGTCTCCTCCTCTCTCCTGCTATGTGTGTCAGATGTTCAGTTACTCCTCTGCCTCCTTTAGTGATAATGGTACATGTAATAAATGTAGCATTTTTGTAGCTTTGGAGGCGAGGGTGTCGGAATTGGAGGCCCGGCTCTGCGCTGTTGAAAAACCAGCAGATAGTCGAGGCCCCTTAGCCAGCGTGGAGCCACCGAGGGTAGCTCCCCGTAGCAGTCCTCCAGCAGAGCCCGCACAGCCGGGGCCTCAGGCCGGCTGGGTGACGATACGTAGAAAGCATAGTCCTAGATCCCAGCCCACAGGCCACCACCAACCCGCCTGAATTTCTAACAGATTTTCCCCGCTTGGCGACACACCCGCTGAGAAGCCAACTCTGGTAATTGGCAGCTCCATAGTCAGAAACGTGGCACTAGAGACGCCAGCGACCATAGTCAAATGTCTGCCAGGGTCCAGAACGGGTGACATCAAATCCTACCTGAAACTGCTGGCTAAGGATCAGCGTAAATACATTAAGATTGTTATTCACGCTGGCGGTAATGACACCCGGTTACGTCAATCGGTGGTCACCAAAGTTAGTTTTGCTTCGGTGTGTAAGTTTGCCAAAACAATGTCGGACTCTGTAATTTTCTCTGGTCTCCTCCTCGATCTGACCAGTGACCACATGTTTAGCCGTATGCTGTCATTCAACCGCTGGCTGTCTAGGTGGTGTCCAGAAAACAACGTGGGTTACATTGATAATTGGCGAACATTTTGGAGAAAACCTCGTCTGATCCGGAGAGACGGCATCCATCCCACTTTGGATGGAGCAGATCTTCTTTCTAGGAATCTGGCCGAATTTATTAGTTCTCCAAAACTATGACAACCCAGGGTTCAGACCAGGAAGTAGGGTCGTAGTTTAATACTCCTCTCTGCAGCTTCTGTACTGCTACCCACCCATTACCCTATTAAGACACTGTCTCGCCCACAGCCAAAATTGAATAGACTAAAAAATCCTCTAAAATGAGGAAATCAGGAAAATCTAATAACAATAAACACACATTCAGACTAAAAATAAAAATAAAACAATTAAATGTGGCTTACTGAACATAAGATCTCTCTCTTCAAAGACTTTCCTAGTTAGTGACCTGATTTGTGACAATCTGATTGATTCATTTTGCCTCACAGAAACCTGGCTGCAGCAAGAGGATTATGTTACTATAAATGAGTCAACTCCTACTAATTATTTAAATTTTCACATTCCTCGAAATACTGGGCTAGGAGGAGGAGTAGCAACCATCTTTCAGTCTGATTTATTGATTAGTCCCAGACCAATCAATAGCTACAACTCTTTTGTATATTTAATCCTTAGTTTTCCTCATCCAAATTGCAAAGCACTAAAACCACTTCTGTTTGTTGTTTTGTACCGTCCACCAGGCCCTTACTCTCAATTTTTAGATCAGTTTTCAGACCTTTTATCTGATTTAGTGTTAAATACAGATAAGGTTATTATAGTGGGGGATTTTAACATTCATGTTGACGCTGAAAGTGATAGCCTAAATATAGCGTTTAATGCTATCTTAGACTCAATTGGCTTTGCTCAAAACATTAACAAACCTACCCACCTTTGTCTTCATTCTCTGGACCTTGTGCTGACATATGGCATTGAGTGTAAAGACATAACAATATTTTCTCATAACCCTGTCTTGTCTGACCATTTTTTAATAACCTTTGAGTTTAATTTAACCGAGTACCCCACACCTTAAAGAAAATTTCATTATATGCTTTTCCACGTCGAGAGGAGCCAGTTGAGGTGGTTCGGGCGTCTGGTTAGGATGCCTCCTGGACGCCTGCCTGGTGAGGTGTTCCGGGCACGTCCCACCGGGAGGAGGCCCAGAGGAAGACCCAGGACACGCTGGATGGACTATGTTTCTCGGCTGGCCTGGGAATGCCTTGGGATTTCACTGGACAGACAAGCTGGCCCAAGTGGCTGGGGAGAGGGAAGTCTGGGTCTCTCTGCTTAGGCTGCTGCCCCCGCAACCCGACCCCGGATAAGCGGAAGACAATGGATGGATTGATGGTACTCTACAAACCTAGAGGATTCCTACTTAATCTGGAAAAATAGCCTAGTGTTGTATAAAAAGACACTTCACCAAGCTAGAACAGCTTATTTCTCATCATTAATAGAAGAGAACAAGAATAATCCTAGGTTTCTCTTTAGTACAGTTGCTAAACTTACACAGAGTCATAGCTCTGTTGAGCCATCCATTCCCTTAGCTCTCAGCAGTCATGACTTTATGGGATTCTTCTTAAATAAAATTGATTCTATTAAAAATAAAATCTTTGACATACTCCCGAAGATGATTACTTCATCCTCAGCAAGTGAGACAACATTGGAAATAACTGTAGAACCTGATCTGTGTTTGGACTGTTTTGATCCTGTGGAGCTTCCTGAGTTATCAGAAATATTAGCTTCATCTAAACCTTCAACTTGTATGTTAGACCCAATCCCAACCAAATTATTTAAGGAAGTGTTCCCTCTGATTACCAGCCCCATTTTAGGTATGATTAATCTATCTTTACTAAATGGATCAGAACCACAGGATTTTAAGGTAGCTGTAATTAAACCTTTACTTTTAGTGTAAAGGTTCAATTAGCAGGGTAAGAGCACAGTTTTGCTCAAAATATTGAAATGCACACAACATTATGGGTGACATACCAGAGTTCAAAAGAGGACACATTGTTGGTGGACGTCTTGCTGGCGCATCTGTGACCAAGACAGCAAGTCTTTGTGATGTATCAAGAGCCACGGTATCCAGGGTAATGTCAGCATACCACCAAGAAGGACGAACCACATCCAACAGGATTAACTGTGGACGCAAGAGGAAGCTGTCTGAAAGGGATGTTCGGGTGCTAACCTGGATTGTATCCAAAAAACATAAAACCACGGCTGCCCAAATCACAGCAGAATTAAATGTGCACCTCAACTCTCCTGTTTCCACCAGAACTGTCCGTCGGGAGCTCCACAGGGTCAATATACACGGCCGGGCTGCTATAGCCAAACCTTTGGTCACTCATGCCAATGCCAAACGTCGGTTTCAATGGGGCAAGGAGCGCAAATCTTGGGCTGTGGACAATGTGAAACATGTATTGTTCTCTGATGAGTCCACCTTTACTGTTTTCCCCATATCCGGGAGAGTTACGGTGTGGAGAAGCCCCAAAGAAGCGTACCACCCAGACTGTTGCATGCCCAGAGTGAAGCATGGGGGTGGATCAGTGATGGTTTGGGCTGCCATATCATGGCATTCCCTTGGCCCAATACTTGTGCTAGATGGGCGCATCACTGCCAAGGACTACGGAACCATTCTTGAGGACCATGTGCATCCAATGGTTCAAACATTGTATCTTGAAGGCGGTGCCGTGTATCAGGATGACAATGCACCAATACACACAGCAAGACTGGTGAAAGATTGGTTTGATGAACATGAAAGTGAAGTTGAACATCTCCCATGGCCTGCACAGTCACCAGATCTAAATATTATTGAGCCACTTTGGGGTGTTTTGGAGGAGCGAGTCAGGAAACGTTTTCCTCCACCAGTATCACGTAGTGACCTGGCCACTATCCTGCAAGAAGAATGGCTTAAAATCCCTCTGACCACTGTGCAGGACTTGTATATGTCATTCCCAAGACGAATTGACGCTGTATTGGCCGCAAAAGGAGGCCCTACACCATACTAATAAATTATTGTGGTCTAAAACCAGGTGTTTCGGTTTCATTGTCCAACCCCTGTATATGCTTCCAATAGGTAAAATTATCAGTCACCATAGGATAAATTTCCACTGTTATGCTGATGATACTCAGCTTTATTTATCCATGAATCCTGATGAACCCAACCAGTTAGATAGACTCCAAGCATGTCTTGAAGACGTAAAAACTTGGATGACTTTTAATTTTTTGCTTCTAAATTCAGACAAGACAGAAGTTTTTGTCTTTGGACCGGAGTCTTTGAAAAAGAAACTGCTTAGTCAATCACTTAACCTGGATGGCATTAAATTGACCTCTGATAATAAAGTAAAAAACCTTGGTGTTTTTTTTGACCAGGACATGTCATTTAAATCCCATATTAAACAGGTTTCTAGGATTTCCTTCTTTCATCTCCGGAACATTGCCAAAATTAGAAATATCCTGTCCAGGAGTGACGCTGAAAAACTAGTCCATGCATTTGTTACTTCAAGGCTGGACTATTGTAAGTCGTTACTATCAGGATGTCCACAAAATGCAGTTAAAAGCCTTCAGCTGATTCAAAATGCTGCAGCAAGAGTTCTGATGAAAATTAAAAAGAGAGATGATATTTCTCCTATTTTAACTTCCCTTCATTGGCTCCCTGTTAAATCCGGAATATAATTTAAAATTCTCCTCCTCACATATAAAGCCCTTAATGATCTAGCTCCATCATACATCAGAGATCTGATTGGTCCATATGTTCCTAACAGAGCACTTTGTTCTCAGACTGCAGGTTTACTGGTGGTTCCTAGAGTCTCTAGAAGTAGAATGGGAGGCAGATCCTTTTAATTATCAGGCTCCTCTCCTGTGGAACCAGCTCCCAGTTTTAGTCCGTGAGGCAGACACCCTGTCTACTTTTAAGGCTAGGCTTAAAACTTTCCTTTTTGATAAAGCTTATAGTTAGAGTGGCTTAGTTTATCAGGGAGGGAGCCTTCCTCCCTCCTTGTTGGTTGGAGTAAGGGGGAGTCAGGTTAAGCCTAAACCTGTCGGTTGTGGCAGATGGCCGCTCACACTGAGCCTGGTTCTGGTTCTGGTTCTGCTGGAGGTTTCTTCCAGTTAAAAGGGAGTTTTTCCTCTCCACTGTCGCTACATGCATGCTCAGTATGAGGGATTGCTGCAAAGTCAACGCCAGTGACTGTCCACTGTCTCTACATGCTCATCCAGGAGGAGTGAATGCTGCAAGTCACTGACTGGATGCAATCTGCTGGGTTTCCTTAGATAGAAAAACTTTTTATCCAATTTGAATAAATAACTGAATCTGACTGAACTGTTCAATGGTTACGATTAATTGGAATGTATGAACCTGACTTTGTGAAGAACCTTGAGACAACATAGGTTGTGAATTGGTGCTATATAAATAAACTGAATTGAATGTGTTCTGATCATCAGCACTGCATTAAAATATTTGTCTTACAGAACTGTGGCAAAATAGTGAATAATATTGCCAAGAATAACATAAAATTTCCAGCAACAAATATTCAGTTTTATTTTCTGGTACTCGCGGTTATTCACCACGACCTACTAAATACTTTATGTTCACTTTCAGCCACCACAAACAGATAACAGGTAGCAGGAAAACCCAGATTCCCGGGATCAGGCAGCGGTTAGTGGGGAAGTCCCAGTCCACCCACCTGGTTAGCTTAGCTTACCTTAGCAGCCAGATGATGGGGTCATCCATTCTGGTCGCACATTTGAACATGCGCAGCTCAACCGACATTGCAGCTCTGACGTCACCCAGGATAATAAAACCCGCGGAAAATAAACTTTCGTTGCCATTTCCAGCGTGTCTCAAAGGACGACGCAACAGAGGCGCATATCTGGAGAGACTAAAGCTCGCAGGCGAACTTTTGCTCCACAAGGCCATTTCTGGTAGAGCTTGAAAGCTGGAAATCTGTCTGATACCAGAAGATCAGCAGATTTATTCACCGATCGGAGACCACGCCGACACCCGGCCCAGGTGAAAAACAGATGGTTGCATTTAGAGGTGTGGACAGGATGAGGTAGTTAAAGTGATTTAGAATCACCAGTAGTTAATCTCAGGTATTAACTTGTTGCTACACTGATGGAAATGTTTTATGCTGAGCTGTGTTTTGATTTGCTGCTGAATCGTGTGTTCATGTTTTGTCCAGCTGATCCCAAATTACCCAGGAGTTAGAAGTTGGACTTTTAAAAGTTTTCATTCAAAGCCACTGCAGTCTGGACCTCACCCGACCACTCTTTGTTCCAGTTTTATTGCTGGAGATTTTCCACTGAGTTCCCGCCTCAGAGTTTTATGACTCTTTGTTTGAGATTTGGGGCGATAATTCCTAACAGAGCACTTTGTTCTCAGACTGCAGGTTTACTGGTGGTTCCTAGAGTCTCTAGAAGTAGAATGGGATGCAGATCCTTTAGTTATCAGGTTCATCTCCTGTGGAACCAGCTTCCAGTTTTAGTCCGTGAGGCAGACACCCTGTCTACTTTTAAGGTTAGGCTTAAAACTTTCCTTTTTGATAAAGCTTATAGTTAGAGTGGCTTAGGTTATCCTGAACTTTCTCTGTAATTATGCTGCTATAGGCTTAGGCTGCTGGAGGACATAATGACCACTTTCACCCTCTCTGCTACATTCTCCTACTACTTTCCAATTTTACATTTTTTGCTATTATTTAATTTTTTAACTTTATGTTTTCTCTCTGTTTTTCTCCTTCTAGAAGCTACACCTGGCCTGACTCTGTGTCTACCTGTGACACCTTTCTGGAGAGGGGCATTGTCCAAGCTTCTGCTGGCAACAACTTAATGCTCACCATCTACAGATGATCCACATGGCCCTGTCTTTTAGTGTTTAACCCTTTCTCTCTCCTAGACATGGCTACTGACTGAGCTTCTACTGTAACTAACTCTATGTGCTCTCTTTCAGACTCTAACCTTGAAAACTGTCTCAGAGTTGATCTGTTCTTTCTTTCTAGATGAAACGACTAAAGGAGCTACATCCATTAACATTTACTTTTCCTTACCATAGAAAGTACTCCTAGATCAGTGCTTCTTTGTTCTCTTTGTGTCTCTGCTCTGTTCTCTCAAACCTCCAGTCGGTCGTGGCAGATGGCCGCTCACACTGAGCCTGGTTCTGGTTCTGCTGGAGGTTTCTTCCTGTTTAAAGGGAGTTTTTCCTCTCCACTGAGGAGTGAATGCTGCAAGTCACTGACTGAATGCAATCTGCTGGGTTTCCTTAGATAGAAAAACATTTTATCCAATTTGAATACATCCCTGGCCTAGGGTTCTGCCAGACATGCCCGGCAGACCTTCACTATACGCTTGGGCCTGCTAAGTCTGTCTGGCTTCCTCCTCTTCCAGCGGATCCAACTCACCACCAGGTGGTGATCAGTGGACAGCTCAGCCCCTCTTTTCATCCAAGTGTCCAAGACATGTGGCTGTAGGTTTGAAGAAATGACTACAAATTTGATCATCGACCCAAGTGCACTGATGAACACCCTTATGCTTGCACATAATGTTCATTATGGACTGGCACAGAACCTAATATTAACAAAATATTAACACTTTAGTTAGTTTGATTACTAATAACCTATTAGTAATCACTCTCAAATATATATATATATATATATATATATGTATATATGTATATGTGTATATATATATATATATATATATATATATATATGTGTATATATATATATATATATATATATATGTGTGTATATATATATATATAGTATAATGATTAAATATAAAATCTAAGGGAATTCTTACAGGGATGGAGAATTAACATTTAAGTTGTCTCTTTCTCTGGAAAGGTAGTCACAGCTTATATCATTTTGCCTTCTGAATTCCTGACCAGGGTTTAAGGGAAAATTTGAAAATTCAGTAGAGGGGTCCTAACAGGATGTCCTGGAGGTTGGGTGCAAGGAAACAACCTTTTCATAAGACAGGATTAAGATCATCTCCATGTGGGTCAAATGCTGTTTACTTTCTCCAAAACGATTTTGACTTTTTGCTTCAGCTTACATCTGGTCTCTCAGCTAGAAAAGGTCAACAGCCGTGGCGCAAACAGTTGCTGTCTGTGTGGAGAGTCACCTCCGTTTGGTCAAGGCTCAGTGGTTCATCTACATCTTAAGGACAAGGGACATTCTTTCCAAGACGGCAATGTGGACATTTTGGACAGGGAAGACTGGTGGATTGATAAAGGAGTGAAAAGAAGCCATCAATGCTATAATGAAAAACCAAAACTAAACAGTCGAGGCTTCAGGGTTTCATCTTTCTAACAGTGACCTTTATCCATTGCCTATGATGGATTTACAGCCTTTAACACCCTGAGACGTAACCAAAACAACTCACTGTTTAGCATTAGGATGCATTCCACAAATGACGACCCAAACGCTTAACTGAATGGGAGGACGGTACTCATCAAGTGTCTATATGTAATTCCCTGTGTAGTGCATATTAGCGCTATATTAAATTATACTACCATAGAATTATTTGGTATGTCAGATGGAAGAATAAGGTTTTCACCTTTAGTTTGTTTTGTAAAGTGTTGTGGGTGTGGACAGTAAAGACAGTGGTGTGCTCCAACTATCTTCTCAGTGACAGGTGGGCCTCTAATTAGACTTGATCATGTCTTAAAGTATACTTGTTCATCTGTTTCAGGTTTTGTATCAATAGTAGCCTTATTACTGTGTTCACTCTAAGAACCTTAATGTTTGCACAAAAAAGCTGGAACAGTGAGTTCCAGCACCCATTTGGTTCCTTAAACTGTTGCTGTCTTTCAGCTGTGAGGCTCCTGGTTTAGTATTTGGTCAATGGAAGATGAACAGAGAACCTACTGTTGTAGGCATTAAAGCTACAGTAGAGAGTTCTGAGAAGCCTGAACATTTGAGCAAGCAAACCTTACAGGTCCCTCCCCTTGTTCTCTGTTGTGCTACAGCCCTCCCTCCACAACTTCTCCCCAAAAGCAGAGCCTGCCGTAAATGCGCAGCTTGCTTTTCATCATCAGTCTTCTTCTGTTTACCTTGTTTTTTTTTGAGCATGTGCCACTTGGAAAATTGGCAGTTTCCCTGTAATGTTAGATTGTTCCTCCACCATAGGCACCGCTGCAGCACCCTGCAATCTTGAGCTTGAACGGCGGTATGCGCTGTGTGGGTGAAGGGATGCGTACACGAGCGTGATTGACACTTATTGGTTATTTCTGACTAGGAGCGATGTATTTCTGCAAATGGCCGTAGGACCACTGGGAAGAGCCAGAGGAGCTTAATTTTTTCCCCAGATTACTTGCATATTCTACCTACAGGATGTAGTGACAGTTTAAACAAATATGTAAAAAACAAATTTTTACTATAGATTCTGACTGCAGCTTTAAGCTACAATTAAAATATTACATTCTCTGTTTGTTTTTCTTTTTTCAGATTTCACACAGCATTATGTCTATTATTCTTGCTCGTCATGTCCTTCTCAACCAAAAAGATCTCTGTTCTGGACCAAAGGGGTGTGAGAGCAGAGCAACCAGAACAAATAAAAGAAGAAGAGTATGGATCAGAACCTGTGGAGATTGTAAAGAGAAAAGACCACATAGTACTGAAGCAAGAGACGGACAGCTTAATGGGAACAGTTTCTAAATCTCCTGAAATAAAAGAAGAACCAGAGGAACTAGAACTGAAACAAATGAAGAAAGATGATCGTGAATCAGAATCTGAACAGATGGTAAAGATTGAGGTTGAAGGCATCAGTGAAGATGAAAACCTGAATGCGCTGAAACAGAAGACTAATACAGTAATAGAAGCAGAATCACTTGAAATTAAAGAGGAACTAGAAGAACCAGAACCTAAACATGTGAAGGAAAATAGGCATGGATCAGGACCTCTGCGGATGACAAAGAAAGAGGCTTATGGCATCAGCAAAGATAAAGAACAGGATGTTCTGAAGCAGGAGACTGATACCTTAATTCTAACAGCTTCTGCTGATGAAACAGACCAACAACGGGAATTAAATGGAAACCAAATAGTATTTAAACATTTCTCGAAAGCAAAGCATCATCAGGAAATAAAGACTTACGAAGCCTCAAGATCCAGCACAGACGAACAGCGACAGAAGAGAGCTCAGGAGACCACAGGTCAAAGGGACAACTTAGAAAAAGGAATGAAGGGCAAGAAAGATCACATAGTAAAAAAATGTAAACAGTGTAATGTGTGTAGTAAAAGTTTCAAATTCAGTTGTGATTTAACAATTCATATGAGAACTCACACGGGTGAGAGGTCCTTCTCATGTATAACCTGTGGAAAGAGTTTCATTCGAAAAAGTCACTTATCTCGTCATCAGAGAGCTCATACAGGTGAGAAACCTTTCTCATGTTTAACCTGTGGAAAGAGTTTCAGTGAACGAACCAGTTTGATTATCCACATGAGAAGTCACACAGGTGAGAAACCTTTCTCGTGTTTAACCTGTGGAAAGGTTTTCAGTTGCAAAAGTCACTTAAATAATCACATGAGAACTCATTCAGGAGAGAAACCGTTCTCATGTATAACCTGTGGAAAAGATTTTGGTCATAAATGTAGTTTGAATAAACACATGAGAGCTCATACAGGAGAGAAGCCTTTCTCATGTGTAACCTGTGGAAAAGGTTTCAGTAACAAAATGAGTTTGAATAGCCACATGAAAACTCATACAGTTGCTAAACAATTTTCTAGTGAGGAGCAAAACTATACTTCGAAAGATCAAACTCTAACTGAAGATGCTTTAACTCAAACAGATAAGACACCTTTCATCTGTGTGAGCTGTGGAAAAGTCTTTACTCTCAAAAGTACATTGACTCACCATATGAAAATTCACACAGGAGAGAAGCCTTTTCTTTGTGTTACCTGCGGAACATCTTTCAGGCATAACTGTGAATTAACTAGCCACATGAGGATACACACAGGTGAAAAACCTTTCTATTGCATTACCTGTGGAAACTCTTTCAGTCGAAGAAGTCAATTGAATTCTCATTTAAGAATTCACACTGGTGAGAAACCATTTCCATGTATGACATGTGGAAAAAGTTTTTCTCAACCAATTACTTTGAAAAGACACATAAGATGTCATACAGGTGAGAGGCCTTTCTCGTGCATAATGTGTAAGAAAAGTTTTAGTTTAAAAAATCATTTGAAAACACACATGAGAACTCACACAGGAGAGAAGCCTTTTTCATGTATAACTTGTGGAAAAGCTTTCAGTCATAAATGTAGTTTGACTAACCATGTTAGAACTCACACAAAATAAAAACCATTCCAATGTCATACTTGTGGTAAAGGTGTCTGTTGCTGTGGTTTCCATTTTGTAACTTTATAAACTTATTTCAAAGCAGCAGATTAAAGTACCCCATTAGAACTCCACACAAGTAAGATGTTTTCTTTTTTGAGTGTTGTCACTATGAATTCACTGGCAATTTAAGTTCACTCACTATTAGATGGCTTTGCTTTGGGGAAACTATGGTTTAATAAAGGGAAATCTTTGAATAATTCATCTTGTGTTAATCTTTGAGATCTGATTTTCAGAATTAACCATGTTCAGACCTGGAATTTACTTGTCCTGGTAAATTTAGTTGGTGTTTTTAGCATGACACACCTGAAATGGCTACAATAGCTATACATGATGATAATGACACATTGACGTCACAGTACAGACTCTGTCAAGTAACAATGAGCAGGTGTACTGACAGTCAGTAAAAGACTAATGAATGAAGTATACCTGTCAAGATGATAGCATGAACAACGCAACTTATATACAGTACATTTCATTTATTCCCATTTATTTACTTAAGCATTTTGGATAATACAATCTAAGTCGATCTCATTAGTATAGCAACTTTTGTGCTCTAATTCAAATTTCTTTGCCAGAAATCAAAGAAACAGATTAAAACATTTAAAATACAAAATACACATCAAAATCAGGAAACTTTTTAAAATGCTAATTTAAGCAAATAAAAAGCAGAACAATTGTCCGAGCTACAGCACCCTGTGTACACCCCAGAGTTCCTCCGGGTTTTTCCCCATAAGAGACCCCACTGTACAACACTTCCTGTGCAAGGAACGACTCTCAAACCGAACTAAACTTTTAACACTTAATCTAAATAAGGCAGATGAATGGTTACAATGATCAGTGCTGGGCTCCCATCCTGGATCATCTCGGAGATCAAAGTGAGGAAGCAACCCCGAAAGAAGGTCACAAGTAGTTTTATATCTGGTACTCCCAAACAAGGAATGTACACTCCCTTAGTGTCTATTAGTAGATTGTGTGTCACCATTGTGGTGTCTATCTGATGGGGTGTGTAATAGCAGGTGTCAAATCCTCAATCTAAGTGTTGCTCCAGCATTCTAATTAACCTGGTTACAGACTGTTCAATCAAACCCAATGTACTGAACTTTATGTCAAACCATTGGTCATTTGTCCTTGTAATGTAAATCAATGAGGATTCTTGTCCTAACACTATGAAAGATCTGTATTAAATGATGTCTCCTGTGTTTTTTTTTTTTTTTTTTTTACTTGTCTGGCCGTGTAGCACCCAGTAATGTTGTCTTGGTGCCAAAAAAAGTGAAACGATTTACTTTCACAAGTGGAACATTACGGTTAACGCTACAATGCTCCACTTGATATATATTTAAAAAACTACAAACTGCTTTGGGATTGTTTTAAATTCAATGGATGTGGGCACAAAAACAAAAGGGTAAGAAAAAGATGCACAAAAGAGAGCAGTGGGGCAAAAAGGTAAAAGGGAGAGAAGGAGGATCAAGAATGGAGAATAGGATTAACATCCTAGACGAGGGTCTTGAAACCCTGGACTCCGGTCCAAATCCATACCCAGAGAGCATTTTGTCTGGAGTGCAAAACATTTTCTCATTTACTCCGTAAACATTTCATCCCTGCCAGCTGCTGTGTTTGACTTTTAAACTGCGATGGGCATCTGTGTGGGTCAGCAACATTCTGGTCCACACTCCAAGCAAGCTTATGGCATTGATGCACCAGATCGTTTTATGGCAACCGCCAGAAAATGGGAAAGAAGTAGCAATGCGGGCTTGTTGAACGCGGGTTGCTAATGCCCCGCTCCACTCGGTCTCACTCTACTCGCTACGGTACCAGTACCAGTTGTGTTTCCACTGATGGCTGAAGCTATGGTGGCGGAGGCTCCATCTCCAACCGTCAGTGTAGTGCACTGTGGCAGTATTAATGTTACTGTTAATAGCTGCTAAGTTATTAGCTTGAGAGTGTACGCTTGCTTATAGTACAATGACTTGAACAGGTAATAACACAGTGTTACATCACAACAATGAGCTTAACGAATGTTCACTGCGAGTACAATGAATTTTAGGAAAACACAAAAAGCCTTTCACTGACTGAGAAATTATCAAAGAGTGCATGGAAGCTGGTGCAGAAACACTTTTCGATGGAAAAGAAGGACAACTTAAAAAAAAAAGGTTAGGAAAATGGCCATGCCTCCCACAATGGATAATAGCTTTATGATTTAAAAAAATCAAAGGGAGTGAGCAGAAGTGTAAATCCAACAGATTTATTTATATAATTTGTGAAAATGTTATCGGTCAGGGTGGTCGAACCGGGTGAGATTCTGCTGGGTCTGGTCATTTTTGGGAAAAACTGTTAAACTCTACATTTTGTTGATAAGATTATCTGTGAACCTCTTATTATTAGGATTGATCAAATCAATGTGTTGAGGTGGCTCGGGCATCTATACCGGATGCCTCCTGGACGCCTTCCTCGGGAGGTGTTCCAGGCACGTCCCACCGGGAGGAGGCCCAGGGGACGGCCCAGGACACGCTGGAGGGACTATGTCTCTCGGCTGGCCTGGGAACGCCTTGGGCTCCCCCTGGAGGAACTGGAGGAGGTGTCTGGGGAGAGGGACGTCTGGGCGTCTCTGTTGAGTCTGCTGCCCCCGCGACCCGGTCCCGGATAAGCGAAAGACGACGAGTACGAGTACGAATCAATGTTAAAGTCACCAGACATGAATAGAACGTTATTAGCGTTCCCAGTAAATGTTCTCTCCATTCAGTTAATAAAATGTCTCTACTGGACCCGGGTGTTCTGTAAATGCAACTTATGACAACATTCTTATCTTTTTTCCTACAGATTTCTAATGTTATACATTGGAGAATATTGTCAAACACAGCTGTCATTTCTTCTAGTTTTATCCACATATATCAACTCCTCTTCCTTCTTTCTGTTCATGTAGTATTTTTTGCGCTATAAGGCGCACTTAAAATCCTTAAATTTTCTCAAAACCCGGTAGTGCGGATAATGTATAATGTATAATTGTTGTGCTTACTGCCCACCTCACCAATACTGTTAAAAACCAAGTGAAGCAAACAAATTCGGAGCTTGCCGTTATTCCAGGAGGATTAACCAATGAACTTCAGCTGCTGGATACTGGTGTCAATAGGGCGCTCAAAGTTAAATTGCGAGCTGCGTGGGAGCATTAGATGACAGATGGCGAACATAGATTTACAAAGACGGGGGCATCTGCCAGTCAACTGTGGTCCGAGCTTTTACAAAAGCTGGAATCATCACTGAACAGCCAAGTAACAACAATGAGACTGACTCGGATAATGACGAAAGGAAACCTGGCATGCTTGATGCGAGGTCGCCCGACTGTTCAACGATTTTTCTGTATTTGTTACAACTGAACAATATTCGGAGTTATTGTGAATTAGTTGAATAAAGTTTCATTTATATGACGTTTTGTTTCGCTCTACATATGTTTTATCATGCACCTTATAACCCGGTGTGCCTTATGTATGTAAGTAGACCCATTCGTGGATATTGCGCCTTATAACGCGGTGTGAAAAATACGGTATCTCAGCTCAAATCCATCCTGGTAAAAATCAGTTCCTGTGGAGCTATACTTGGTTTATCTCTTCAAAAGACTTTGTTACTTTATGACTTGATTTATGGCAGATTGAAATTTTGCCTCACAGAAACCTGGCTGCAGCAAGAGTATTATGTTACTATAAATGAGTCAACTCCTAATTATTAAAATGTTTCAAATACCTCAAAAAGCGAGGAGGAGTAGCAACCATCATTCAGTCCGATTTATTGACTAGTCCCAGACCAATCAATAGCTACAACTCTTTTGAATATTTAATCCTTAGTTTTCCTCATCCAAATTGCAAAGCACTAAAACCACTTCTGTTTGTTGTTTTGTACTGTCCACCAGGCCCTTACTCTCAATTTTTAGATCATTTTTCAGACCTTTTATCTGATTTAGTGTTAAATACAGATAAGGTTATTATAGTGGGGGATTTTAAAATTCATGTTGACACTGAAAGTGATAGCCTAAATATAGCGTTTAAGGCTATCTTAGACTCAATTGGCTTTGCTCAAAACATAAACAAACCTACCCACCTTTGTCTTCATTCTCTGGACCTTGTGCTAACATATGGCATTGAGTGTAAATACGTAACAATATTTTCTCATAACCCTGTCCTGTCTGACCATTTTTTAATAACCTTTGAGTTTAATTTAACCGAGTACTCCACACCTTAAAGAAAATTTCATTATAGTAGATCAATATCAGACAATACTGAAACAACATTTAAAGAATCTGTACCACTTTTAATTTCCTCATCACAGTGGAGGGCAATAATTTTGTTTCTACCCCTTCACAAACATATTCTCTTGTTTATAGTGTTACTTCCTCACTGTGTAGTGCATTAAACAATGTGAAAAACAAGTAATTATTCATAGGAGACTGGCTTCCTGGTTTAATTCAGAGCTGCTTACTTTATAGCGTATTGTTAGAAAATTAGAGAGAAAATGGTACTCTACCTCCTCCCTGGGCTGCCACCTTAACGTGGTGGAGGGGTTTGAGTGTTTCAATGATCTTAGGAGCTATGTTTTCAGGGGCTTTATGCCCCTGGTAAGGTCACCCAAGGCAAACAGGTCCTGGTGAGGGATCAGACAAAACGCAGCCCACATATCCCTTATGATAACTACCGAAAATGGACACAGTGTTCCCTCACCCGGACGCAGGTCACCGGGGCCCCACTCTGGAAACAGGCCTGAAGGTGGGGCACGCTGATGAGTGCCTGGTGGCCAGGCTTTCCCCTATGGAGCCCTGCTGGGCATAGCCCAAAGAGGAAACATGGGTCCCCCTTCCGATGGGCTCACCACCAGTGGGAGGGGCCAAAGGGGTCGGGTGCAATGTGTTATAAGTGGCGGTGTTGGAGAGCGCCCCTCCGGGGGACTCCCTTGTTCTACTGGGGGAGGGTGTGCTGTTGACCTCAACTTGGGACATTGTGGGTCAGTGGGCGGAGTACTTTGAAGACCTCCTCAATCCCACCGGCATGTCTTCTACTGAGGAAGCAGAGCCTCGGGACCTTGCGGCGGGCTCTTCAATATCTGGTACTGAGGTCACGGAGGTGATTAAAAAGCTCCTTGATGGTAAGGCCCCGGGGGTGGATGAGATTCACCCAGAGTTACTTAAGGCTCTGGATGTTGTAGGGTTGTGTTGGTTAATGCGACTCTGTAGCATCGCGTGGACATCGAGGGCAGTTCCACTGGATTTGCAGACCGGGGTGGTGGTCCCCCTATTCAAAAAGAGGGACCGTAGAGTGTGTTCCAACTATAGGGGAGTCACACTCTTAAGCCTCCCTGGTAAGGTCTATTTGGGGGTTCTGGAGAGGAAGGTCCGCTGGATAGTCAAACCTCGGATTCAGGAAGAGCAGTGTGGTTTTCATCCTGGCCTTGGAACAGTGAACCAGCTCTACACCCTCAGCAGGGTCCTGGAGGGTGCTTGGAACTTCGCCCAACCAGTCTGCATGTGCTTTGTGGACTTGGAGAAAGCATTCGACCATGTCCCTCGGGGAATCCTGTGGGGGATACTCCAGGAGTATGGAGTTCCAGGCCCTTTGAAATGGGCTGTTAGGTCCCTGTATGACCGGTGTCAGAGCTTGGTTCGCATTGCTGGCAGTAAGTCTGACTAGTTTCCGGTGAGGAATGGACTCTGCCAAGGTTGCCCTTTGTCACCGATTCTGTTCATAACATTTTTGTACAGAATTTCTAGGCGCAGCCAAGGTGTTGAGGGGATCCGTTTTGGTGGCTGTAGGATTGCGTGTCTGCTTTTTGCGGTTGATGTGGTCCTATTGGCTTCATCAGCTCATGATCTACAGCTCTCACTGGAACAGTGCGCAGTCAAGTGTGAAGCAGCCGGGATGAGAATCAGTGCCTCCAATTCTGAAGCCATGGTCTTGAACCCAAAAAGGCTAGAGTGCCTTCCCGGGGTAGGGGGTAAGGTCCTGCCTCAAGTGGAGGAGTTCCAGGAGGCATTCAGAGTAGAGACGCTGCTTTTCCACGTCGAGAGGAGCCAGTTGAGGTGGCTCGGGCGTCTGGTTAGGATGCCTCCTGAACGCCTGCTTGGTGAGGTGTTCCGGGCACGTCCCACCGGGAGGAGGCCCAGAGGAAGACCCAGGACACGCTGGATGGACTATGTTTCTCGGCTGGCCTGGGAATGCCTTGGGATTTCACTGGACAGACAAGCTGGCCCAAGTGGCTGGGGAGAGTGAAGTCTGGGTCTCTCTGCTTAGGATGCTGTCCCCGCAACCCAACCCCGGATAAGCGGAAGACAATGGATGGATTGATGGTACTCTACAAACCTAGAGGATTCCTACTTAATCTGGAAAAATAGTCTACTGTTGTATAAAAAGACACTTCACCAAGCCAGAACAGCTTATTTCTCCTCATTAATAGAAGAGAACAAGAATAATCCTAGGTTTCTCTTTAGTACAGTTGCTAAACTTACACAGAGTCATATCTCTGTTGAGCCATCCATTCTCTTAGATCTCAGCAGTCATGACTTTATGGGATTCTTCTTAAATAAAATTGATTCTATTAAAAAGAAAAACTTTGACATACTCCTGAAGATGATTACTTCATCCTCAGCAAGTGAGACAACATTGGAAATAACTGAAGAACCTGATTTGTGTTTGGACTGTTTTGATCCTGTGGAGCTTCCTGAGTTATCAGAAATATTAGCTTCATCTAAACCTTCAACTTGTATGTTAGACCCAATCCAAACCAAATTACGCTGCTCAAAAAAATAAAGGGAACACTCAAATAACACATCCTAGATCTGAATGAATGAAATATTCTCATTGAATACTTTGTTCTGTACAAAGTTGAATGTGCTGACAGCAACATCACACAAAAATCATCAATGGAAATCAAATTTATTAACCAATGGAGGCCTGGATTTGGAGTCACACACAAAATTAAAGTGGAAAAACACCCTACAGGCGGATCCAACTTTGATGTAATGTCCTTAAAACAAGTCAAAATGAGGCTCAGTATTGTGTGTGGCCTCCACGTGTCTTTATGACCTCCCTACAATGCCTGGACATGCTCCTGATGAGATGGTGGATGGTCTCCTGAGGGATCTCCTCCCAGACCTGGACTAAAGCATCCGCCAACTCCTGGACAGTCTGTGGTGCAACGTGACGTTGGTGGATGGAGCGAGACATGATGTCCCAGATGTTCTCAATCTGATTCAGGTCTGGGGAACGGGCGGGCCAGTCCATAGCTTCAATGTCTTCATCTTGCAGGAACTGCTGACATACTCCAGCCACATGAGGTCTAGCATTGTCCTGCATTAGGAGGAACCCAGGGCCAACCGCACCAGCAGATGGTCTCACAAGGGGTCTGAGGATCTCATCTCGGTACCTAATGGCAGTCAGGCTACCTCTGGTGAGCACATGGAGGGCCATGCAGCCCTCCAAAGAAATGCCACCCCACACCATTACTGACCCACTGCCAAACCGGTCATACTGAAGGATGTTGCAGGCAGCAGATCTCTCTCCACAGTGTCTCCAGACTCTGTCACGTCTGTCACATGTGCTCAGTGTGAACCGGCTTTCATCTGTGAAGACCACAGGGCGCCAGTGGCGAATTTGCCAATCCTGGTGTTCTCTGGCAAATGCCAAGCGTCCTGCACGGTGTTGGGCTGTGAGCACAACCCCCATTTGTGGACATCGGGCCCTCATACCATCCTCATGGAGTCGGTTTCTAACCGTTTGTGCAGACACATGCACATTTGTGGCCTGCTGGAAGTCATTTTGCAGGGCTCTGGCAGTCCTCCTCCTGTTCCTCCTTGCACAAAGGCAGAGGTAGCGGTCCTGCTACTGGGTTGTTGTCCTCCTACAGCCTCCTCCACGTCTCCTGGTGTACTGGCCTGTCTCCTGGTAGCGCCTCCAGGTTCTGGACACTACGCTGACAGACACAGCAAACCTTCTTGCCACAGCTCGCATTGATGTGCCATTGCCATCCTGGATGAGCTGCACTACCTGAGCCACTTGTGTGGGTTGTAGAGTCCGTCTCATGCTACCACGTGTGTGAAAGCACCACCAACATTCAAAAGTGACCAAAACATCAGCCGGAAAGCATAGGTACTGAGAAGTGGTCTGTGGTCCCCACCTGCAGAACCACTCCTTTATTGAGTGTGTCTTGCTAATCGCCAAAGATTTCCCCCTGTTGTCTTTTCCATTTGAACAACAGCTGTGAAATTGATTGTCAATCAGTGTTGCTTCCTAAGTGAACAGTTTGATTTCACAGAAGTTTGATTTACTTGGATTTATATTGTGTTGTTGAAGTGTTCCCTTTATTTTTTTGAGCAGTGTATTTAAGGAAGAGTTCCCTCTGATTACCAGCCCCATTTTAGGTATGATTAATCTATCTTTAGTAAATGGATCAGAACCACAAGCTTTTAAGGTAGCTGTAATTAAACCTTTACTTAAGAAACCTTCGCTTGATCGAGATGACTTAATAAATTACAGACCTATATCTAATCTTCCATTATTATCTAATGTTCTTGAGAAAATAGTTGCTAATCAAATGTGTGAACATTTATACAGCAATGACCTGTTTGAAGAGTTTCAGTCAGGCTTCAGAGCTCATCATAGCACTGAAACAGCTCTGCTGAAAGTCACTAATGATATTCTTATGGCCTCAGATAATGGACTTGTTTCTGTACTGGTTCTGTTAGATCTCAGTGCTGCATTTGATCCAGTTGACCATAATATTCTCTTTAAAAGGCTGGAATATGCTGTAGGGATCAGGGGAACAGCGCTAGGCTGGTTTAAATCTTATCTGTCTGACAGATTCCAGTTTGATCATGTAAATGATAAATCATCTTTAAACTCCAGGGTTAATTGTGGAGTACCACAGGGTTCAGTACTTGGGCCAAATGGAGTTTTGACAAAAATTCAATCTGGAAGACTTATCATCTCCTCTGCTCCGTCCAATGACTCCACCATGCGTCCCTGCTCCAGTCAATCAGCATCGAGTCCGCATTTCCTCTTCAGCCAATGACCGCCCAAGGCTCTGCTTTAAAGATCTTCACTCACGGCTCTTCAAGCTGAGCTGCGACGGTCAGTTTCATGACGCATCCTCATCCTCCTTCTCCCTCTTCCGCTCGTGTAACTGTTCGCCTGTCTTCCCGCCTTGATGGCCCATTTCCCTCGTCTCAGCTCCGGGCATGTGGAAACGCCTTAACATCTCCAATTCTCCTGCTAAGCGTCGCAGAGGTACCCCTGCCTACACCCCGGCTTCGGCTGCCGTGTCACCCGGCTCGGCTTCTGCAGTGTTTCTCCTCCGATCTTCCTTACACACCCATGCTTCAACGTCTTATTCTACTCCGGCATCCCACAAACTTCCATGCTTCATTCATCTAGTCCATAGATTTTCTCTAGCGATCCAAATCATCCATTACTCAGCTTCTCCGGGAGTTCGCCTCCAACTCTGCCACATCGGCACTTCCTCTTTTCCACTCCGCCGACGTTCAACCTGCTCTTCCTCCCACTGACATTCCCCATAGCAACGCCCGTCCTGGCTCGTCTCTAAATCAGACTCCGCTCCAAATCCTTCAGGGGCAGCTCATTTATCTGGTTTCTCTCATTTTACCATCTCCTGAGGGCGACCACTGTGTCGCCTCCCCTGATGGCTTTACTGCTATGTTTAAATCATCTCACCTTACTAAAAATCTCCCTTTTGGCGAGCTTGTGGCCGCCTTTAAGCATTTCAGAGACGTTTACTACTCAGTTAGCCGATTATCCATCCCTCATTGTCGACCTACATTTCAAACATGACTTCCTGATTTTTTTTATTAGTATCACAATTAGTATCACAATCTTCTTCACCGAAGCTGCATCCACACTCGTTCGGTCAGGAGTCTGCCTAGACTGGTCTTTTCTAGCCACAGAAATGTTATCATGACGCGGCTCAGTCGGCCATTAGAGCGCTCTTGTTCTCTCTTCCTTTCTTACAACACTCCTGCCCGGCTAAACTTAATCTGCTGACTTCCTGCTCCAGTCTCCTTACGAACTGGAACGGTATCTCCTTCTTTGTCAGCGACGTCGTTCTCTCGGCTGTCTCGATTCAGTTTCATGGCCTGCAGTCCCAGTTGAAAAAATGGTCTCTCAAACGGATATTTCACAATCCTTTATTCACAGAGCCTTGCGTGTGACACACATCATAAGAGCTAAAAATACAGAACGTAAATACCTTTAGTAACTCAAACAATATGCTGTTTTTAACCTTTTTTGCCTTTTATTATTTACCATAAATTAATTATTTACTTCAAATTATTACAACGCCTTTTTTCCTTTTCAATCTTTCCTTTCAATTCAATTCAGTTTATTTATATAGCACCAATTCACAACACATGATGTCTCAAGGTTCTTCGCAACAGTCAGGTTCATACATTCCAATTAATACTAATCATTGAACAGTGCAGTCAGATTCAGTTATTTATTCAAATTGGATAAAAAGTTTTTCTATCTAAGGAAACCCAGCAGATTGCATCCAGTCAGTGACTTGTAGCATTCACTCCTCCTGGATGAGCATGTAGAGACAGTGGACAGTCACTGGCATTGACTTTGCAGCAATCCCTCATACTGAGCATGCATGTAGCGACAGTGGAGAGGAAAAACTCCCTTTTAACAGGAAGAAACCTCCAGCAGAACCAGAACCAGGCTCAGTGTGAGCGGCCATCTGCCACGACCGACTGGAGGTTTGAGAGAACAGAGCAGAGACACAAAGAGAACAAAGAAGCACTGATCCAGGAGTACTTTCTATGGGAAGGAAAAGTAAATGTTAATGGATGTAGCTCCTTTAGTTGTTTCATCTAGAAAGAAAGAACAGATAAACTCTGATCCAGTTTTCAAGGTTAGAGTCTGAAAGAGAGCACATAGAGTTAGTCACTGTAGAAGCTCAGTCAGTAGCCATGTCTAGGAGAGAGAAAGGGTTAAACACTGAAAGACAGGGCCATGTGGATCATCGGTAGAGGGTGAGCATTAAGTTGTTGCCTGCAGAAGCTCAGATGATTCCCCTCTCCAGAAAGGTGTCACAGGTAGACACAGAGCCAGGCCAGGTGTAGCTTCTAGGAAGAGAATAGAGAGAACAAAGTTAAAAGCTGAAATAACAGCAAATAATGCAAAATTGGAGAGTAATGTGAGAATGTAGCGAAGAGGGTGAAAGTGGTCGTTATGTCCTCCAGCAACCTAAGCCTATAGCAGCATAACTACAGAGATAGTTTCAGTTCAGATTATTTAGTTAAATGGCGCTTATTTACAATAATGTCGTCTCAAGGAACCTCACAAAGGGTCCCACTGATGGTCATTGTTATACTAAAAACCACAAGGATTGGGATACCTCCCTCTGTCAGACTGATTATAACCATCGGTAAAGAGAAGGGGTCATACAGGTAGCAGAAATGGAGGGTGTGTTTGCACCTCAACCTTAACTGAGCCGGTTTAGGCTAAACCTGACTCCCACTTACTCCATCCAACAGTGAGGGAGGAATGCTCCCTCCCTGATAACCTAAGCCACACTAACTATAAGCTTTATCAAAAAGGAAAGTTTTAAGCCTAGCCTTAAAAGTAGACAGGGTGTCTGCCTCACGGACTAAAACTGGGAGCTGGTTCCACAGGAGAGGAGCTGATAACTAAAGGATCTGCCTCCCATTCTACTTCTAGAGACTCTAGGAACCACCAGTAAACCTGCAGTCTGAGAACAAAGTGCTCTGTTAGGAACATATGGAACAATCAGATCTCTGATGTATGATGGAGCTAGATCATTAAGGGCTTTATATGTGAGGAGGAGAATTTTAAATTCTATTCTGGATTTAACAGGGAGCCAATGAAGGGAAGCTAAAACAGGAGAAATATGATCTCTCTTTTTCATTTTCATTAGAACTCTTGCTGCAGCATTTTGAATCAGCTGAAGGCTTTTAACTGCATTTTGTGGACATCCTGATAGTAAAGAATTACAATAGTCCAGCCTTGAAGTAACAAATGCATGGACTAGTTTTTCAGCGTCACTCCTGGACAGGATATTTCTAATTTTGGCAATGTTCCGGAGATGAAAGAAGGAAATCCTAGAAACCTGTTTAATATGGGATTTAAATGACATGTCCTGGTCAAAAATAACACCAAGGTTTTTTACTTTATTACCGGAGGTCAATTTAATGCCATCCAGGTTAAGTGATTGACTAAGCAGTTTCTTTTTTAAAGACTCCGTCCAAAGACGACAACTTCTGTCTTGTCTGAATTTAGAAGCAGAAAATTTAACGTCATCCAAGTTTTTATATCTTCAAGACATGTTTGTAGTCTATCTAACTGGTTGGGCTCATCAGGATTTATGGATAAGTAAAGCTGAGTACCATCAGCGTAACAGTGAAAATGTATCCTATGCTGCCTGATAATTTTACCTATTGGAAGCATATATATAGTAAAGAGAATTGGCCCAAGTACTGAACCCTGTGGTACTCCACAATTAACCCTGGAGTTTAAAGATGATTTATCATTTACATGAACAAACTGGAATCTGTCAGACAGATAAGATTTAAACCAGCCTAGCGCTGTTCCCCTGATCCCTACAGCATATTCCAGCCTTTTAAAGAGAATATTATGGTCAACTGGATCAAATGCAGCACTGAGATCTAACAGAACCAGAACAGACACAAGTCCATTATTTGAGGCCATAAGAATATAATTAGTGACTTTCAGCAGAGCTGTTTCAGTGCTATGATGAGCTCTGAAACCTGACTGAAACTCTTCAAACAGATCATTGCTGTATAAATGTTCACACATTTGATTAGCAACTATTTTCTCAAGAATTTTAGATAAGAATGGAAGATTGGATATAGGTCTGTAATTTATTAAGTCATCTCGATCAAGTGAAGGTTTCTTAAGTAAAGGTTTAATTACAGCTACCTTAAAAGCCTGTGGTTCTGATCCATTTACTAAAGATAGATTAATCATATCTAAAATGGGGCTGGTAATCAGAGGGAACACTTCCTTAAATAATTTGGTTGGGATTGGGTCTAACATACAAGTTGAAGGTTCTGATGAAGCTAATATTTCTGATAACTCAGGAAGCTCCACAGGATCAAAACAGTCCAAACACAAATCAGGTTCTACAGTTATTTCCAATGTTGTCTCACTTGCTGAGGATGAAGTAATCATCTTCAGGAGTATGTCAAAGATTTTATTTTTAATAGAATCAATTTTATTTAAGAAGAATCCCATAAAGTCATGACTGCTAAGAGCTAAGGGAATGGATGGCTCAACAGAGCTATGACTCTGTGTAAGTTTAGCAACTGTACTAAAGAGAAACCTAGGATTATTCTTGTTCTCTTCTATTAATGATGTGAAATAAGCTGTTCTAGCTTGGTGAAGTGTCTTTTTATACAGCAGTAGGCTATTTTTCCAGATTAAGTAGGAATCCTCTTTCTGTGTAGAGAGCCATTTTCTTCTTTGAGTGTTTTTAACCTGTTTTACCACGTATTTATTAAACACGTAACCATTGCCTTGTATATTTTCCCTGTATTAAAAATAAAATAAAAACTCATAATATTTAAACTCTCTGTGAGTTCATATAGGTTATATATTGAAACTACTAAACCTTAGTATGCGATTAGCGTGACTAACTAAGATATTTTCACCCTCTTCTAGCAGAGAGAGAGGAAAAAAAGCTACATTTAACAGCAACCTGTTTGCTCAGTAGAATATCTATATATGCATCTACAAATTCGAACATTATACCAACTTTTTTCCCTTATCAACCAGGCGCTAAGGAACCATTTACTGTTTCATATTCTTCTTAATTATATCTTTTTCCCTTAATAATCGTGGAGCACACTTTCTCTCTGCACACTGGGTCGGCGCTGCTCTGTTCAGCTTGCGACAATCGATTTACAGCACCTTCCTGGACTAATTGGTTTCAAAATATAAACGTTAACTGCATAACTGCCTCTGCAGAATAACAAACTCTTACAAACAATTTATGAACAGACAATATCAGTAAGGTCATTTTCACGACATAGCTTCGTCCGTGGGTTTTGGGTGGTTTTTTCAGGACAAATGGTTTGCCGACATGTGGCCCTCCCCCTTTCCTCAGTCAGAATCTTCAGCATTCTATGAAATCTTTCCCATCGCCTTGGCCTGTTCCGTCTGGGGGCGCTATTGGAAAAGAAAACATATCGTTGCTTTATGCGACAACGCAGCATGTGGAAGCTTTAAATAAAGGCCAGTCCTCCTCTAAGTCTATCATGCCCTACCTCCGACACATAATCTAGCAAGCTATCTCGTATAACTTCATATCCGCTCGTCACATTCCAAGTTATTCTAACTCAATCGCAGATGCTTTCTCTCGCTTAAAATTTCAAATCTTTCACAGTCTCTGTCTAACTGCCAACGTTCAACCCTCAAAGACCTGAAACTGGATAAATCCCTTCTCTTCATTCTTTGCTCCAATCAGCAAAATCTACTGTAATTCAGGTCTAGCTCCTGCACAACAGTTTATGTGCAGACCCCACACACCCTGCACATAAACTGTTTAGAGTTTTACCTTCATGCCGCCGCTACCGAGCACTGTTTACTAAAACCAGCCGCCACAAAGACAGTTTCTTCCCCCAGGCTGTTTCTCTGATGAACATTCAATAGAGTACAGAACAACAGCAACAGATGTTGCAAATGCACCTTTTTTATTAGATATGTGTACATTGTAAATTGTAAATTTGTATATTCTGTAATGCAAAAACAGAACAAAAGAGCAAAGTGTACCGGAGTCAAATTCCTTGTTTGTTTGTACGAACTTGGCAATAAAGCTGATTCTGATTCCATCCAGATCATATTCTTTCGCCTGGCAAACTTTTTTCTAAATACTGCCTCGCCCATCATACCTCTCTGTAACCAGTCCTCATTCAAACAGTCCTGGCCTTCATAATTTTTATTTTGAACACCGCTGTTTTAAACTCCCTTATATCTGAGAGCTTACTAGCAGGCATCAATTTCTTCACAAATAATACCCATCTGAACCCACTCCGGGCCTTTAATTCAAATCACGCTAATAAACTCCTCCTCAAAGCTATCGCTAATCATTCTATCCCTCAATACGATTCCCGAAGTCCTGATACACTCTCTATCCTCAAATAATCTCATTACAGCTCGTCTTTCTGGCCCTCTGGCCGTCTTTCTTTCCCCTTATCTAAAATCACGCCTTTCCAGTGCCTTTTTCTAGCCTTCTACGGCTTCTTTGGGTTAATCAAATTACCTCCCCTAACAATTCATTTGATCCATCAAGATACTTCGCCTTTTGGAACCTCAAGTTTTATCCTGACCGCTTTAAACTTTTATTTAAACATACCAAAGGGAAGGCCCCTGTTTATTTCTGTCACTCGCCTTGATGGCCGGTTCTGCCCTTTCCAATTCGTATTCAAATTCGCACTCGAACGTCACTAATTTATTCCGCCTAACATGCCCCTCTTTCTCACTTCAGAAGAGTACTCATGACCGCCTCCTGGTTCCTCAAATATTTCAGACAAACTCTAGTCAATGCAATCTGTCCCCAGTCAGTTTGCAGGATATTCATTTAGAATAGGAGCAGTAATTACTGCAGCCACTCAAGGAGTTTCAACAGCTTCTCTTCAACAACTCGGCCACTGGTCATCTTCAGCTTTCTCATCCTATGTTTGTCCAGACTTCCACTCTGTGTTAACTGCTCAACAATCTCTGTTGTTAGGTAAGAACTTCTCGCATTGTCTGGTGGTGGATGGCCTCTAATTAAATTCAGTTTGTCATCTCGATGCCTTTGCGGCTCGAGTCATCATTTCTTGCCTTGACATTCATTCATCACCCCCTGATGCCTCCGCAGCATAATGCATTCGTCATCTCGATGCCTTCGCGGCTCGAGTCATCATTCTCATGCTTTCTCAAACTCTTTCATCTTCCTCAGTACCTCATCGGCACGATCGGTCATTTTCATGCCTTTTTCAAGTTCATTCATCATTTTCACTGCCTAGCACTCAGGCAGGCTCCCTATTTCCTTTCATTCCTCACCTGACTCTTTCCACCCCATGCACTCGAGCATCACGCTCCTTCCCTCTTTCTGTCTAACTCATCCCTTCATCAAGCCTGTCCAGCTCTGTCTTTCCCTTTCTTCTCATAAGCCTGTCCTTCTCCCTATTAGTCTCAATTCATTAATTATCCCACCTGATGTTCTTTATGTCTAACAGTTTATTTATTTCAGCCTCTGCACGGCCTCGGCCCTTTTGGGGGGAAGACATCTCTAATTCTATTAATAAGTTGTTCATTCATGCTCACTTCATTCTCAGTGTTTGTATCGTCCTCCGGGGTCCAAGCCCCAAATAAATATTTATAAATAAACTTCTCTAATTGCCACCTATGTTTCTTTTTTATGGGAAGAAACTTGTGCCATCAGAAACTGAATCTGTATTTGTGTAATTTGAAATTAAATGCATTGGTTGGAAAATGAATTTCACTAAACTGAAACTGAATTTATTTGCTTATAAAATTATTGTGTTATATTAAAAATTCAGTTTGATTACATTCACTTTCAGGTCTGTAATTCAATTTCAGTTCCAATATTCTGTTTTTTGTGTCACACATCCAGGTCCTTGAAGCCACAGATTAATCAAACAAAGATTTACTGATTCACGGATGTCATTCACTGTTGCTGGGTCCAAATTCAGGACTGCATCCTTTGAAGGACGCATTTGTAGGCCGATAACGTCCTGGATGAGGCGACGAATGCTGTCCAATCTCCAAGGTTCCAACAAATGCGTCCTTCTTATCCCCAGATTTGAAGGATGGGTCCGGTGTCTCCTCCATGTCCCACCCTATCCCATCAAGATATCGCTTAATTGCACAAATGCGCCGATGTGTACATATTGCCATCAGCAATATGTAAAAGGGTAAATAAAAACCGTGTAGTCATTTACAGTAGAGACAGCGTTATTAACCTTCAGGCTCCTTTTGTTCAGCTTCACAGCTCTGCGCTTCACGCTAACACGGTTGCTAGGCAACAGAGGTAAAGGCGGGAAACGCAGACCGATGTAACACCAGCGGCACACTATGCTAATCTAGCAGGTTTAGCTAACAGCTATAGGTAGCATAAGTGTTGCTGTTTGACCATCATTTGTTTACATAGATGCTCATTTGACTTGGTGATGGACATCCGCTAAGCTGATGTAGCTGCACTGCTGCAGCTCAACATGCCATAAAGGAAGTTTCACCTGATGTGAAACGTAAATCGCTGAATCTGTGTTTGATTAATCTGTGGCTATCCTCACGGACCTGGATGTGTGACACAAAAAGCTGAATTTCGGAACTGAAATTAATTTACAGACCTGAAAGTGAATTTTTAATTCAACCAAATACATTTTAAAAGCAAATGAATTCAGTTTCAAACCATAAAATTTGGTTTCAGTTTAGTGAAATTCATTTTCAACCCAATGCATTTAATTTCAAATTACACAAATACAAATTCAGTTTCTGATGGCACAAGTTTCTTCCCAGACTTTTTATTGTGAATCTTACAGGATTGAATTCTCTTTACTATATATATGCTTCCAATAGGTAAAATTATTAAGCAGCATAGGATACATTTTCACTGTTACGCTGATGATACTCAGCTTTATTTATCCATGAATCCTGATGAACCCAACCAGTTAGATAGACTACAAGCATGTCTTGAAGATATAAAAACTTGGATGACTTTAAATTTTTTGCTTCTAAATTCAGACGAGACAGAAGTTGTCGTCTTTGGACGGAGTCTTTAAAAAAGAAACTGCTTAGTCAATCACTTAACCTGGATGGCATTAAATTGACCTCTGATAATAAAGTAAAAAACCTTGGTGTTAACTTTGACTAGGACATGTCATTTAAATCCCATATTAAACAGGTTTCTAGGATTTCCTTCTTTCATCTCCGGAACATTGCCAAAATGAGAAATATCCTATCTAGGAGTGACGCTGAAAAACTAGTCCATGCATTTGTTACTTCAAGGCTGGACTATTGTAATTCTTTACTATCAGGATGTCCACAAAATGCAGTTAAAAGCCTTCAGCTGATTCAAAATGTTGCAGCAAGAGTTCTGATGAAAATTAAAAAGAGAGATCATATTTCTCCTATTTTAGCTTCCCTTCATTGGCTCCCTGTTAAATCCAGAATAGAATTTAAAATTCTCCTCCTCACATATAAAGCCCTTAATGATCTAGCTCCATCATACATCAGAGATCTGATTGGTCCATATGTTCCTAACAGAGCACTTCATTCTCAGACTGCAGGTTTACTGGTGGTTCCTAGAGTCTCTAGAAGTAGAATGGGAGGCAGATCCTTTAGTTATCAGGCTCCTCTCCTGTGGAACCAGCTCCCAGTTTTAGTCCGTGAGGCAGACACCCTGTCTACTTTTAATGCTTAAAACTTTCCTTTTTGATAAAGCTTATAGTTAGAGTGGCTTAGTTTATTCTGAGTTATCTCTGTAGTTATGCTCTAGGAACCTCTAGGAACCACAATTTTATTGCAAAAACAAAAAGGCTGACCCACAGATTCAGGGTGTAAGGGTAGGCCTGCCAGGGATGCGAAGGTGGACCTGCCAGAAGTGTTGTCCTCATATTGAAGCTGAAGAAAGTGGATGTTTCTGTTCACATGATGAAATTTCAGCCTGATGTTGGTGCCCATGAGAAGCTGAAGATCTATTCTCACTATTAAAAATAAATATTCTTTACATATTATGCTGGAAGGACATGGAACAGTTAAAATAATAATTATACTCAGCAGCAGGTTTTATCAAGGGTCAGAATCCACATTTCAAGGAACAAAACCAAAATAAACAGGATAAAAAGGTTGTAATACATGTTAGAAAATAATATACATATAAATCAAATTACACGTGAGATTTCAGCATTAAAATGACTTGAATTTCTATATTTAACCTGAATCAAAGGGTTTATATGAAAATGTTCAACTTGAACCAAATAATCTCATCTTTACAGGTAGGAGATGGAAACACGTGGGGCATGAAAAGAAGGTAATAACTGGCAAAGGGACGACTGGACCCACAGCTATTTGGGAATATTTGAAAATTTATACAGAAAAAAGTGGTTTCAGTGATGAACAATATAGAAGAATGAGAGCAACAAGGAAATCATAGGAAGCAGAACAAACAAGGCTGAGGATTGGGAAGTGTGCACCAAACAAAACAGTACAAATCTGATAGAAACAGCAGACAGGATTATGTGTCAGGAGGAGAAATCAGTGAGACTCCTTTTTATTGGTGGGAATACAAATAGTCAGAGAGGATGATGGGAACCATGAAGGGATTTGGTGTGAGGAGTTCAAAATAAAAGAATGTTTAAATCAGATGTTCAGCAGAGGGAACTGTTAAAGTGAAAACGAGTTGTTTTATTTCAGAGAATGTACTTTACAACATATTTCTAAAAAGCGATTTTAGATTTTATTTATAAATCTGGTTTCTTAGTAACACTCCGGAACAGCAGGTGGCGGTAATGCGCCATCAGGGTGGGAGCTAATCATATGACACAACAGGAAGAGGAGGAGCAGGAAGCAGAAGAGGGATCTGTGAGATACGGTTGGACCCGTTCAGAACCTTTAACAGGAAGCAGAACGTACTGATCACCAAGGTGAAACCGAAACTTGGACCTTCAAGTATGATTTATGAATCCGAACCGCTGCAGCTGAGCTCGGCTGCTTCCTTCGCATAAAGAGGCTCCTTGTTCCTCCCAGAGACGGAACCAGCAGCGTCCAGGAGCCGCTGAGGACACAGAGACAGAGGGACAGACAGGGATCCCGCTCGGTGAGTAACTCTGCTGCTCACACGGTCACTCAGCGGCATCATGTCCGCTAACTGAGCTCAGTTGAACCGAACCTTAGAACTTTATGTTGATGAATGGAACCAGCTGACTCTTATGTGGTGGATTCTGAGCCCTGATCAAACCCAAATCACTATCAGGGACCTCCTGCTGCTAGATGTTATTTATTGGAGCCACAGAACCACATTTCCCTGCAGCAGACTATTAGAAAAGCGGAGGGACATGGCGCATGCGCTGTACGAATTTTGTTTTTATGTTTTTCCTTTTTTAACAAAATTAGAGCAATGGAAAAATATATACAGAAACGAAATATAAAGAAATAAACAATCTGTTATTGCGGTTTTTTTTTTGTTCTTAGTCTAATTTAAACCTGAGATTGTCCATCATTTATTTGTTTTTGAGTCCTTTTGTTTCCTTTGTTGTTTCTAAATTACTGCTTAATAATCGCTAAAATCACAGGGATATTCAGTATCTCAATGGAATCTCTATGTCTCTATGTAAAGTTTTCTTTACATGGTGAATGTGATTATAATTTCATAGGATACTTTCTTCCCTTCTAATATTAATATGTATCACTAAGTCACCAATTTTTTTTCCAGGTCAAATCACCACGTAGAGAAATCCAATAAAATCTAGGTGACGGCTGAGTTACAAACCGGAGGAGGTTCCTGATTCATTCATTTGAACATATTTTCTTTGATACATTAGTTTCACCAGTGAATATACTGTCACTAACTGAGCTATAAATTGTGGTTGCAGTCTTTGAAAATATGCAGCATGAAATACCATAGTTATATTCTTTTGGATCTAAAGGTCCTTCTCAAAATATTAGCATATTGTGATAAAGTTCATTATTTTCCATAATGTCATGATGAAAATTTAACATTCATATATTTTAGATTCATTGCACACTAACTGAAATATTTCAGGTCTTTTATTGTCTTAATACAGATGATTTTGGCATACAGCTCATGAAAACCCTAAATTCATATCTCACAAAATTAGCATATCATTAAAAGGGTCTCTAAACGAGCTATGAACCTAATCATCTGAATCAACGAGTTAACTCTAAACACCTGCAAAAGATTCCTGAGGCCTTTAAAACTCCCAGCCTGGTTCATCACTCAAAACCCCAATCATGGATAAGACTGCCGACCTGACTGCTGTCCAGAAGGCCACTATTGACACCCTCAAGCAAGAGGGTAAGACACAGAAAGACGTTTCTGAACGAATAGGCTGTTCCCAGAGTGCTGTATCAAGGCACCTCAGTGGGAAGTCTGTGGGAAGGAAAAAGTGTGGCAGAAAACGCTGCACAACGAGAAGAGGTGACCGGACCCTGAGGAAGATTGTGGAGAAGGGCCTGATTCCAGACCTTGGGGGACCTGTGGAAGCAGTGGACTGAGTCTGGAGTAGAAACATCCAGAGCCACCGTGCACAGGCGTGTGCAGGAAATGGGCTACAGGTGCCGTATTCCCCAGGTCAAGCCACTTTTGAACCAGAAACAGCGGCAGAAGCGCCTGACCTGGGCTACAGAGAAGCAGCACTGGACTGTTGCTCAGTGGTCCAAAGTACTTTTTTGGGATGAAAGCAAATTCTGCATGTCATTCGGAAATCAAGGTGCCAGAGTCTGGAGGAAGACTGGGGAGAAGGAAATGCCAAAATGCCAGAAGTCCAGTGTCAAGTACCCACAGTCAGTTATGGTCTGGGGTGCCGTGTCAGCTGCTGGTGTTGGTCCACTGTGTTTTATCAAGGGCAGGGTCAATGCAGCTAGCTATCAGGAGATTTTGGAGCACTTCATGCTTCCATCTGCTGAAAAGCTTTATGGAGATGAAGATTTCATTTTTCAGCACGACCTGGCACCTGCTCACAGTGCCAAAACCACTGGTAAATGGTTTACTGACCATGGTATCACTGTGCTCAATTGGCCTGCCAACTCTCCTGACCTGAACCCCATAGAGAATCTGTGGGATATTGTGAAGAGAACGTTGAGAGACTCAAGACCCAACACTCTGGATGAGCTAAAGGCCGCTATCGAAAGCATCCTGGGCCTCCATAAGACCTCAGCAGTGCCACAGGCTGATTGCCTCCATGCCACGCCGCATTGAAGCAGTCATTTCTGCCAAAGGATTCCTGACCAAGTATTGAGTGCATAACTGTACATGATTATTTGAAGGATTGACTGTTTTTTGTATTAAAAACACTTTTCTTTTATTGGTCGGATGAAATATGCTAATTTTGTGAGATATGAATTTTGGGTTTTCATGAGCTGTATGCCAAAATCATCTGTATTAAGACAATAAAAGACCTGAAATATTTCAGTTAGTGTGCAATGAATCTAAAATATATGAATGTTAAATTTTCATCATGACATTATGGAAAATAATGAACTTTATCACAATATGCTAATATTTTGAGAAGGACCTGTACAGCCACCTTTAAACCTGTAGATGAATTCATTATAAGTGAGCAACTGGCCATCGTTGTTCAGAAAACGCCATTATTAACCCAACGTTTACACTATAGAAATGTATTTTAAATTGAATACTCCTGGTATTCTAAATGAAATGATTAGGAGAACAAATGTTTGTATATCAGTGTCCAGGCTAACAGCTAATATTGTGGGTGTTGTTTTCTTGTACTTTAATCAAATTAGTTAATCATTTCAATTTAAATGCTAGTCCATGTTTCAGAGGTCAGTATTTACAACCCACAATTGTTTTTGAGGTTACATAAAACATCATCTCTTAAGTTATTTATTCCTTTAGATAAAATTAGATAACAGCTGATCTAATTTCCTGTGTGTGTGATAGAAAGCATTCCCAGTGATGATGACACATAAACAGCCTGGATATACCTTCAGCTTTAGATGGTAACGTTCTTCCATTTAATGACAAATCACTCGTGAACCATATATTGAATTTTGTTATTTATTTCTACAGTTGGATTTAAATTTAGAACAAAGTTTCACATTTTTATCAATGATAATACTTGACGGAAACGGCACATATTCATTCAGATTAATTTTTACTCCTAAGACGTCTGAAAGCCTTTCCATACACCAGACGGCCTTTGAGATATCTTGTTGATTGGGTTGAAAAATTAACCCCTTTTCCTCTGCCTGTGCAAAGCCCCAGGCTTCGCAAAGCCCAGGTCACGTTTCAATACAAATTTACCCAGGTAATTTAATTTTCTTTACTTAAAAATACCAATATGGCGCTGCTGATGGCAGCCTCGGAGCTTTGCTCTCCCATTTTCTGCGTGTTTTTGTGGTGCTTGCTGCCACCATTCGGTGGTCTCTTTCAGCAGAGAGGAACTTCTAAATATCAGACAGGCTTCTCTTGGCATTGTTTCACCATCATTCATTAATGAAAGCTTCACGGAGATCCTGGCCAGCAGTGTGGCGGTATGGGGTATACCAGCGGAGAGGGAAGACAGCTGGCGTGCTCATGAAGTTCTGACAGTGGGAACTGTGCTCATCCTTGCCTTCAATCCACCTGTCAAATGTGCATTCCCCTAATTACAATTAGTTATTTATTCATTAATAACTGATAATGTCACTGTTTATTGAACTGCTTCACCAAATCCTGATATACCATTATTCTGGTCCAAAAACCTTCACCTAACTAACAAGCAGCATTCTACACAAAGGGGATAAAAATGACTACCTAACAATAATAATAAAAGAAAAATATTTGCGCATTTAGTGTCTATGAAGATTAAACCAGCAGTTTTATGGACAAAATGTGTAATTTGGGTTAAATGGAAAGAAGTCCTCCTGGTGTTGATGTCTCGATCGCAGCGATTAGCTGATAAACGGTGGAGCCACGCCCCTTTAGCTGTACAGCTGAATGCCCCAAATCTCAAACAAAGAGTCATAAAACTCTGAGGCGGGAACTCAGTGGAAAATCTCCAGCAATAAAACTGGAACAAAGAGTGGTCGGGTGAGGTCCAGACTGCAGTGGCTTTGAATGAAAACTTTTAAAAGTCCAACTTCTAACTCCTGGGTGATTTGGGATCAGCCGGACAAAACATGAACACACGATTCAGCAGCAAATCAAAACACAGCTCAGCATAAAACATTTCAATCAGTATAGCAACAAGTTGATACCTTAGATTAACTACTGGTGATTCTAAATCACTTTAACTGCCTCATCCTGTCCAGACCTCTAAATGCAACCATCTGGTTTAATATGAAAAGAACAAAATTAGTTTAACGTTAATTTCTTCTCTCCACCGGTTGAGGATGGATCAGGTCTGAAGAAGAATGAGGGGAGGGATCACGCGTCTGTGATCAAATTAAGAAAAAACAAACGGTAACTTCTCATCCGTCCAGGAGGGGGAAAGATGAAGAACCGTTTAGTCGACTGAATCAACAAGGAGGAAACTCATCTCCTTGGAAATAAAATCTCTGTGGGTTTTTCACCTGGGCCGGGTGTCGGCGTGGTCTCCGATCGGTGAATAAATCTGCTGATCTTCTGGTATCAGACAGATTTCCAGCTTTCAAGCTCTACCAGAAATGGCCTTGTGGAGCAAAAGTTCGCCTGCGAGCTTTAGTCTCTCCAGATATGCGCCTCTGTTGCGTCGTCCTTTGAGACACGCTGGAAATGGCAACGAAAGTTTATTTTCCGCGGGTTTTATTATCCTGGGTGATGTCTGTTGAGCTGCGCATGTTCAAATGTGCGACCAGAATGGATGACCCCATCATCTGGCTGCTAAGGTAAGCTAAGCTAACCGGGTGGGTGGACTGGGACTTCCCCACTAACCGCTGCCTGATCCCGGGAATCTGGGTTTTCCTGCTACCTGTTATCTGTTTGTGGCGGCTGAAAGTGAACATAAAGTATTTAGTAGGTCGTGGTGAATAACCGCGAGTACCAGAAAATAAAACTGAATATTTGTTGCTGGAAATTTTATGTTATTCTTGGCAATATTATTCACTATTTTGCCACAGTTCTGTAAGACAAATATTTTAATGCAGTGCTGATGATCAGAACACATTCAATTCAGTTTATTTACAGGGGTTGGACAATGAAACTGAAACACCTGTCATTTTAGTGTGGGAGGTTTCATGGCTAAATTGGACCAGCCTGGTAGCCAGTCTTCATTGATTGCACATTGCACCAGTAAGAGCAGAGTGTGAAGGTTCAATTAGCAGGGTAAGAGCACAGTTTTGCTCAAAATATTGAAATGCACACAACATTATGGGTGACATACCAGAGTTCAAAAGAGGATAAATTGTTGGTGCACGTCTTGCTGGCGCATCTGTGACCAAGACAGCAAGTCTTTGTGATGTATCAAGAGCCACGGTATCCAGGGTAATGTCAGCATACCACCAAGAAGGACGAACCACATCCAACAGGATTAACTGTGGACGCAAGAGGAAGCTGTCTGAAAGGGATGTTCGGGTGCTAACCTGGATTGTATCCAAAAAACATAAAACCACGGCTTCCCAAATCACGGCAGAATTAAATGTGCACCTCAACTCTCCTGTTTCCACCAGAACTGTCCGTCAGGAGCTCCACAGGGTCAATATACACGGCCGGGCTGCTATAGCCAAACCTTTGGTCACTCATGCCAATGCCAAACGTTGGTTTCAATGGTGCAAGGAGCGCAAATCTTGGGCTGTGGACAATGTGAAACATGTGTTGTTCTCTGATGAGTCCACCTTTACTGTTTTCCCCACATCCGGGAGAGTTACGGTGTGGAGAAGCCCCAAAGAAGCGTACCAATCAGACTGTTGCATGCCCAGAGTGAAGCATGGGGGTGGATCAGTGATGGTTTGGGCTGCCATATCATGGCATTCCCTTGGCCCAATACTTGTGCTAGATGGGCGCGTCACTGCCAAGGACTACCGAACCATTCTTGAGGACCATGTGCATCCAATGGTTCAAACATTGTATCCTGAAGGTGGTGCCGTGTATCAGGATGACAATGCACCAATACACACAGCAAGACTGGTGAAAGATTGGTTTGATGAACATGAAAGTGAAGTTGAACATCTCCCATGGCCTGCACAGTCACCAGATCTAAATATTATTGAGCCACTTTGGGGTGTTTTGGAGGAGCGAGTCAGGAAACGTTTTCTTCCACCAGTATCACGTAGTGACCTGGCCACTATTCTGCAAGAAGAATGGCTTAAAATCCCTCTGACCACTGTGCAGGACTTGTATATGTCATTCTCAAGATGAATTGATGCTGTATTGGCCGCAAAAGGAGGCCCTACACCATACTAATAAATTATTGTGGTCTAAAACCAGGTGTTTCACTTTCATTGTCCAACCCCTGTATATAGCACCAATTCACAACACATGTTGTCTCAAGGTTCTTCACAACAGTCAGGTTCATACATTCCAATTAATCCTAACTATTGAACAGTTCAGTCAGATTCAGTTATTTATTCAAATTGGATAAAAAGCTTTTCTGTCTAAGGAAACCCAGCAGGTTGCATCCAGTCAGTGACTTGCAGCATTCACTCCTCCTGGATGAGCATGTAGAGACAGTGGACAGTCACTGGTGTTGACTTTGCAGCAATCCCTCATACTGAGCATGCATGTAGCGACAGTGGAGAGGAAAAACTCCCTTTTAACAGGAAGAAACCTCCAGCAGAACCAGAACCAGGCTCAGTGTGAGCGGCCATCTGCCACGACTGACAGGTTTAGGCTTAACCTGACTCCCCCTTACTCCATCCAACAGGGAGGGAGGAAGGCTCCCTCCTTGATAATCTAAGCCACTCTAACTATAAGCTTTATCAAAAAGGAAAGTTTTAAGCCTAGTCTTAAAGGTAGACAGGGTGTCTGCCTCACGGACTAAAACTGGGAACTAGTTCCACAGGAGAGGAGCCTGATAACTAAAGGATCTGCCTCCCATTCTACTTCTAGAGACTCTAGGAACCACCAGTAAACCTGCAGTCTGAGAACAAAGTGCTCTGTTAGGAACATATGGACCAATCAGATCTCTGATGTATGATGGAGCTAGATCATTAAGGGCTTTATATGTGAGGAGGAGAATTTTAAATTCTATTCTGGATTTAACAGGGAGCCAATGAAGGGAAGCTAAAATAGGAGAAATATGATCTCTCTTTTTAATTTTCTTCAGAACTCTTGCTGCAGCATTTTGAATCAGCTGAAGGCTTTTAACTGCATTTTGTGGACATCCTGATAGTAAAGAATTACAATAGTCCAGCCTTAAAGTAACAAATGCATGGACTAGTTTTTCAGCGTCACTCCTGGACAGGATATTTCTAATTTTGGCAATGTTCCTGAGATGAAAGAAGGAAATCCTAGAAACCTGTTTAATATGGGATTTAAATGACATGTCCTGGTCAAAAATAACACCAAGGTTTTTTACTTTATTATCAGAGGTCAATTTAATGCCATCCAGGTTAAGTGATTGACTAAGCAGTTTCTTTTTTAAAGACTCTTGTCCAAAGACAAAAACTTCTGTCTCGTCTGAATTTAGAAGCAAAAAATTAAAAGTCATCCAAGTTTTTACGTCTTCAAGACATGCTTGGAGTCTATCTAACTGGTTGGGCTCAGCAGGATTTATGGATAAGTAAAGCTGAGTATCATCAGCATAACAGTAACAGGCTATCACTTTAAGTAAGTGTCTACATGAATGTTAAAATCCCCCACTAAAATAACCTTATCTGTATTTAACCCTACATCAGATAAAAGGTCTGAAAACTGATCTAAAAATTGAGAGTAAGGGCCTGGTGGATGGTACAAAACAACAAACAGAAGTGGTTTTAGTGCTTTGCAATTTGGATGAGGAAAACTAAGGATTAAATATTCAAAAGAGTTGTAGCTATTGATTGGTCTGGGACTAATCAATAAATCAAACTGAAAGATGGTTGCTACTCCTCCTCCTCGCCCAGTAATTCGAGGAATGTGAAAATTTAAATAATTAGTAGGAGTTGACTCATTTATAGTAACATAATCCTCTTGCTGCAGCCAGGTTTCTGTGAGGCAAAATAAATCAATCTGATTGTCACAAATCAGGTCACTAACTAGCAATGTCTTTGAAGAGAGAGATCTTATGTTCAGTAAGCCACATTTTATTGTTTTATTTTTCTTTTCGGTCTGAGTTGTGTTTATTTTTATGAGATTTCCTCCTTTTACATTATTTTTTAATCTATTCAATTTTGGCCGTGGGCGAGACACCGTCTTAATAGGGTAATGGGTGGGTAGCAGTACAGAAGCTGCAGAGAGGAGTATTAAACTACGACCCTGCTTCCTGGTCTGAACCCTGGGTTGTCAGAGTTTTGGAAAACTAATAAATTCGGTCAGTTTCCTAGAAAGAAGAGCTGCTCCATCCAAAGTGGGATGGATGCCGTCTCTCCGGATCAGACCAGGTTTTCCCCAAAATGTTCGCCAGTTATCAATGTAGCCCACATCGTTTTCTGGACACCACCTAGACAGCCAGCGGTTGAATGACAGCATGCGGCTAAACATGTCGTCACTGGTCAGATCGGGAAGGGGACCAGAGAAAATGACAGAGTCCGACATTGTTTTGGCAAACTTACACATCTTACTGTATTTACGCTGATCCTTAGCCAGCAGTTTCAGGTAGGATTTGATGTGTTGTGGAATTTTCTTATCAAAGTGGGTAGAAGTTGACTCACAACAAGAGAAAATCCGGACTTTTTCTTATAAGTTTTATTCAAAGGCATTCAGCGTTTGAAGACCCTGACACTGAGGTTAGTCAGTGAAACAGAGCCCCGATCAACATTTACACACAGTATTTATACCAGAACATGACTGTGTTATCTCAACTTCCAAGAGTCTGTGTTTTATGACCCAAACCCTTCTTGAGTTCAAAGGTGACAAGGTTATCTAGGAACAGACCTAACTGCCCTTCCTGACATCATCCTAAATGATGGGTCTTAACCATTAAACTCTCCAGCATTGGAATTTAGAGTCCATCTGCTCTAAAAAACAGAACACTAACAAAACACAGAGGTCAGAGGTGAGAGGTAGATGGAAGGTCACCTGTGGGTGATAAAACACAGAATCAAATGAGAGAGGTGAAGGGAATATCAGAGCACTTTAAAAGAATTTTCCATTACAGATGTCACCCGTTCTGGCCCCTGGCAGACATTTGACTATGGTCTCTGGTGTCTCTAGTGCCACGTTTCTGACTATGGAGCTGCCAATTACCAGAGTTGGCTTCTCAGCGGGTGTGTTGCTGAGCGGGGAAAATCTGTTAGAAACGCAGACGGGTTGGTGGTGACCTGTGGGCTGGGATCTAGAACTATGCTTTCTACGTACCGTCACCCAGCCGGCCTGAAGCCCCAGCTGAGCGGGCTCTGCTGGAGGACTGCTACGGGGAGCTACCCTCGGTGGCTCCACGCTGGCTAAGGGGCCTCGGCTATCTGCTGGTTTTTCAACAGCGCGGAGCCGGGCCTCCAATTCCGACACCCTCGCCTCCAAAGCTACAAAAATGCTACATTCGTTACATGTACCATTATCACTAAAGGAGGCAGAGGAGTAACTGAACATCTGACACAGAGAGCAGGAGAGAGGAGGAGACTCAGAGAGAGAAACAGCAGAACGGGTAGTCATGGTGGAGCTAACGCAAAGCTAGCGACCCTTACCACTACTAGAAAAAACCGTGTAAAACACGGAGAGTCCCCAATCGTTAAATGCAGCTACAGAAAGTATGTGTTTTAACGTGCTTATGTATCAGAACAAGTAAGAGATATTATAGTAGAGAGAAATCAGATCAAACGAGAGAGCTTCACACACCAAACAATTCACCAAGTGCAACAGTGAGAACAGGAAGTGACGAATACTCCTTTCCACGCCTTCCACATAAAACTTTCTATCTACATAAAAAATACACATTTATCCACAACTTAGTGGGATGGGACTATTTAATATTTTTAATTTCTTGTAGTTTTATACAGACAGCTCAGCAGGAGGAGAGACCACTGTTCCAGGTCTGGATGAAGTTTTCCCAGAAGATCCCTGATATTGTTCACCCTCATGTCCTGCCATCCTCTACTCTACTGTCTACGGATCTTCTACTTTTTTATATATATATTTGCTCATAATTAGGCAGTCAAGGTATCAATTGCCTGTACTTCTAGACTGATTAAATGTTTTTCTATTCTCATAGATAACATAAAAAAAAAAAAAACATATTCTGTAGATATCTGAAATCAGTTTGCCTGATGATGATAAAAGACAAATAAGTGTGTTAATCAGTGTTTTTTCTAAACGAATCATGTAGTTGTAAAGCAACAACTCTGGTCTAATGCAGGTTGGTAAAAAATAAATATAAAATAATGATTTAAACTTTTCTTCCTTATGGATCCAGAGCAACTTAAGGAATAATGGAAGTAATTAATCAGCTGTAAAACTGTTCAATCATTTATGAGCAGATAGTCTTTTTAATGGAGTAATGCCATCTGCTGGACTGAAGGTGAATCATAGATTTTTTCACAACATCCCCATATGTCATTAGGCTGATTTTAAATAAATGGTCCATGGCCTCTAAGCAATGGAAAAAGAACATACAGAATTCCCTGGGATTCCTTTTACCTGGGTAAAACAAATCCTGGGGCTTGACTATTTTAATTATACAAGCCAGCAAAAGCTGTGTAAGTATATAAAAAAAAGGTAGCTAGAAATGTAACAGACTACAGCTGTTAAGTGGTGGATTAATGGTGGATGAGACGACTTTATTGATTTAATGTGACCACATGTCTTGCCTCATCAGTTTGAAATGATATAATTCTCAGTTTGAAGCATGAGGTTTTCACCTTTGGTCTGGTTTGTAAAGTGTTGTGGTAGTGGACAAAAAACACAGTGGTGAGCTCCAACAATCTTGTGAGTGGTAATGTGGCTTCTAATTAAACTCTATCATGTCTTCAAGTGTCCTTGTTCATCTGTTTCAGGTTGTGTGCCAATAATAGTCTAAATGCTGCATTCACGCCTCTAAAGACAGTGGCTGGAGAAACCTTGGTCTGCCGTAATATTGGCAGAAAATAGCTTGAACATTGAGCTGCAGCCCTCGTTTGTATCCTCAATATGTTGATGTCCTTCAGCTGTGAGGCTCCTGGTTCAGCAACTGATCAATGGACGATAAACAGAGAAGCTACTCTTGTAGGTATTAAGCTAAAATTTTAATATTACATCTTCTGTTTGTCTTTCTTTTTTCAGATTTGCCACATCATCATGTCTATTATTAAGCAAGATGTTCCTGCTCATCATTTTATCCTCAACCTAAAAGAGATTTCTGTTCTGGACCAGAGGGAAACCGCATATCTAAAACCCAATGGGAGAGCAGAGGAACCAGAACTTAAACAAGTACAAGAAGAAGAGTTTGGATCAGAACCTCTGCAGATTGTGAAGAGAGAAGATCATATGGTGCTGAAGCAAGATAACCTAATGGGAACAGTTTCTGGATCTCTTGAAATAAAAGAAGAACCAGAGGAACTAGAACTGAAACAAATAAAAGAAGATGATTGTCATTCAGAATCTCAGCAGATGGTAAAGATTGAGGATGAAGGCATCAGTCTGGATGAAAACCAGGATGCACTCAAGCAGGAGACTGATACATTAATGGGAACACATTCTGGATCACTTATAATCAAAGAGGAACCAGTAGAATTGGAACCTAAACGTGTGACAGAAGAGGAGCATGGATCAGGACCTCAGCAGATGTCAAACATAGAGGCTAGAGGCATCAGTCAGAATGAACACCAGAATGCTCTGAAGCAGGAGACAGATCCCTTAATTCTAACAGCTTTTTATGATGAAACAAACCATCAACAACCTGAACTATGTGGAAACCAGATCATCTTTCAGAACTTCCCTAAAACAGAGCATCACCATGAAATGCAGAACTATGAAACCTCAGGATCCAGCAGAGATGAACGGCAACAGAAGAGAGCTCAGAAAATCAGAGGTCAAAGTCACAATGTAGAGAAAGGGAAGGACAAGAAAATTCACAAAGGTAAAAAATGTAAACAGTGTGAAGTGTGTAGGAAGAGGTTCTGTTTCGGTAGTGATTTAACAGCTCACATGAGAACTCACACAGGTGAAAAGCCTTTCTCATGTGTAACCTGTGGGAAGAGTTTTAGTCAACAAAGCTACCTATCGATTCACCTGCGAGCTCACACAGGAGAGAAGCCTTTCTCATGTATAACCTGTGGGAAAACATTCAGTCAAAAAAGTAACTTATCTACTCACCTGAGAGCTCATAAAGGAGAGAAGCCATTCTCATGTGTAACCTGTGGAAAGAGCTTTAGTCGAAGAAGTAGCTTATCCACTCACCTGAGATCTCATACAGGAGAGAAGCCTTTCTCATGTGTAACCTGTGGAAAGAGCTTTAGTCGAAGAAGTAACTTATCTACTCACCTGAGATCTCATACAGGAGAGAAGCCTTTCTCATGTATAACCTGTGGTAAAGGTTTCAATCAAAACAGTAATTTAAATAGCCACATGAAAATTCATACAGGAGAGAAGCCTTTCCTTTGTGTTACCTGTGGAAAGTCTTTCAGGCGTAACAATCAGTTGACTTACCACATGAGGATACACACAAAGGAAAAACCATTTTATTGCATTACCTGTGGAACAGCTTTCAGCCGAAGAAGTCATTTGAATAGCCACATAAGAAGACACACGGATAAGAAGCCTTTCTCATGTATAACTTGTGGAAAAGTTTTTATTTATAAAATTAGTTTGACTAAACATGTTAGAACTCACACAAAATAGAAACCTTTCCCATGTCGTACTTCTGGTAAAGGTGTCTGTAGCTGTAATTTCTCCTCTGTAATTTGTGCTAAAAGTTTGATTAAAAGCAGCAGTTTAAAATACCTCATTAGAACTCCACACAAGTAAGAGATTTTCATTGTTACGAATGTTGTCGCTATGAATTCAGTTACAAATAAATCAGAATCCTTTTTATTGTCATTGTGTAAAAAATGCACAACGAAATTCAAAAATAGCAACTCTCGAAGTTGGTGAAAACAATCAAATAAATAAATGAATAAATCAGGATTTACATGAATTTGCAGTGTTCAGGGCAACAACAGCTCTTGGGTAGAAACTGTTTTTCAGTCTGTTTGTTTTTGACTTTCTTGCCCTGAAACACCTCCCTGAGGGTAAAAGTTCAAAGAGGCGGTGGCCGGGCTGTGAGGAGTCCCTGATGATGCTGCCGGCTCTGCGGAGGCAGCAGGTCCTGTAGATCTCCTCCAAAGATGGAAGCGGGCAGCCAATCAGTATCTGGGCAGTGTTTATGACCCTCTGGAGCTGCTTCCTCTCTGCCACAGTGCAGCTGGAGAACCACAATGAGATGCCATGACACAACACCGACTCCACAGAGCAGCGATAGAAGGACACCAGCAGCTTAGTTCTCAGGTTGTTCTTCCTGAGAATCCTCAGGAAGTACAGTCTGTGCTGTGCCTTCTTTAGGCACAGCAGACAGTAATAGGTTCTCTTATTGATGTTAGAGGCCTTTGGTTTAGGGAAAACTATGATTTCATGAATGGAAGTTTTTAATAATTCATCTAGTTAATCCTCGAGATCTGTGCTCTCATTCTCGGACCTTCTGCTGCTCTCATCTTGTTCAGACCTGGCATTTACATGTCCTGGCAAATTTAGTCTAAGCTTTTGGCATGACACACCTGGCATAGATAATTATAATATCAATAGCTATATATGATAATGACACACTGACGTCACAATATGGACTCTGTCCAGTAAGAAAAAGCAGGTCTACTGACAAATGAAGTAGACCTGTCAAGATGGCAGCATGAAAAACATGATTCACATAAGTCTCATTTACTACTATTTTGTATAACAATCTGAGTCTGAGGTTATTAGTATAGCAACGTTCGTCCTCTAATTCAAAGTTCTTTACTGGAAATCAAAGAAACAGATCAAAACATTTGAAACACAACATACACATCAAAAACAGGTAGTATTACATTGGACATTTTGAAATTAAAAGCTGAGAAAGCTGCAGTGATCCATAACAGACCTGATTTAATGGAGTTTCTGTTCATCTCAGATCTTTAGGGAGTTGCTTCCAGAGCTTAGGAGTGTAAAAATTAAATGCTACCTCCCTGTTTTTAGTTCTGGTCCTTTGGAACATTGTGTAGTTACCACTGCAACTGTCTAACCTACTGAAAATAAAAGCATACATAGGTATTTTTCTGCCATGTCTGAATTTAAGCCCGTTACTCTGGCAACATTTTAAGGTGATGCTTATTAATAGATCGTGTGTTTAACTTTCAGGTCTGGGTCCTTGGTGACATCTAGGTTTTTTTGGCATGCTTTCAGATCTTTGGTTTGAGTGCCGATTACCAACCTCATATTTTTTGCCCTGTTGATGGGGGGGGGGATGTCTACATTAACAAGACTGAGATTGGGGGTCTGTGGACAATCCGCTTTCATTTGATGATTATTGCCAGAATGTGAACAGTTTACAGAACAAGATGTGTCCAGAAAGTATTCTGCATCTGCTCTCCCCGACAGAGAGCACAGTTCTTTTAACAATCTTGTTTGCCAGAGAACGACTCCTTGGCGCCTCTCTGAGATACAAAAAGATCCAACCAAGAACTAGCCCATCCACTGTTAAAGACACAGTGAATGTTTTTATCAGGTTAAAACTCTGAATTGGGCCATCTGCTGCACAGGATGGAGTGAATACTTTTACATCATCACAAAACTAAGTTAGTATAAAATTTGTAATATGCTAAGCAATGGCTTCTGTGTGTTTTGCATTAGGTTGAAGGATGGTCTGACCATTCATTCATGGATGTTTCAGGCACTCTGACTCGGTAACTTTAGTGAACTATGGTCAAGTGGATCCAGAAATATAAAGCTGTATTTCTTTAGCATCAGTTTATAAACTGAGCTAGTGGGATAATGTAGATTTTGAATAAAAGTTGTTCAGAAATGGAGCCCTGAGGAACCCCATATGTGATTTCTACTCCGATTTATTTTTATCAAATGACACAAAGTAGTCCCGGTCTGACACATAAGATCTTAATCAGTTTAGCACAGTAACAGTCAATTCCACCCATTTTCTAATCTGTCGATCTGGATGTTATCAAGTCTGTTGGCTCGGCACTGAAATCCAGTAGAACTGAAACAGACGTTTTCGATTAACATCTGTTGAATTAAAACCAATGAAGTCTTATTGCTCTTTTGTTGTTTTTGCCTGAAAAGCAATAATCTGTTTATTGGTTTTTTAAACATAAAGGCGTTGTGCCCCAGCCAGGGATTAAACATGGACTTGAAAAGTACACAAACTACAAACAGGTAAAAAACTCAGAATCCCATAGTGCACGGCATTAATCTATTTTGGTAGGCCACCCTAGGAGTCACAGAGGGAATCTCTGTGATGTCATGAGCAAAAAACTGCACCCAGCTGCAACTCTTCCTCTATCCTGCTGCCTGGCAACTTAAAGAGATGCAAAGCCCAAGAGGGTCTGAAATTCATTGAGGAGTAAGACTAAACTTGTTCGAAGAATCCTTGGATCCAACATAAAATACATTTAGCTGTCTGCGTATCCAGCAACTGTATAACTGCTGAAAATCAGACAAACTGCCTAAACTTGTTTTGTCTGAGCTCCTTCAGGAAAGGATCTGAAGGCGTCACAGATTCCCCATAAAGACGTCGACCAGCTGTTTCCTTTCTACTGCCCTGAGAGAAGACAGCGTAGGAACAGCAGCAGTGCAGAGGTCCCCCAAGAGGCTACTGTGAGCCACCTGCCATGCTACCAAGTGGCCAGAGCTGCCTTCAGGAAATGAGCCCTCACCATGAGTTCTACTTTTAACTTTAGGTTCCAACAGAAGAACTTTCTCAGAAGACCTGAGGGTTCTGGAGGGCTTGTAAGGTGAAAGCAGATCAGAAATAAGTGGGACTAAAACTTTTAACCTTTAAAATCAACAGTGAAATGCACTGGTAGCCAATGAAGAGACGGTAAATGGGTCCGATGGAGCTTTCTTTCTGGTCCTTTTAGGTGAATCTTTGTAATCTTAGTAGTGGAGCGATGCCCCTCTTGAATCAGAATACAGGTTGAACTCATGGAAAGTTAGAATGATGATCCTACTTAAAATAAACTAGATGTTCTCTATGATCCCAGTTAAACCTTCCCAAGTGTGGTTCTAAACTCTTGATTCAAGCAAATCAAAAATATTTCTGGACATCCCAAACCCCACCTATGGTTTTAAGAAATTTGGTCTGGAAGCCTTTTGGATCTTTTTGAAGTCTCATAGATTATAAAATATAAATTATATATAGCTCTGACATATATATATGATATATGTCAGAGCTGTACCTGCATCTCTCTCCATGTCGGTAGAACTATTCCTTTTGGGAACATCAATAATAAAAAGTATTTAAGGATATTGTATACGTCTTTATAAAGAGCTGCCAAAAATAGTTCAATAATTCAGTTCATTCATTAAACCACTTGTTCTTCTAAATTTTTGACCCAAATGTCATGCAGACAAATGTTTCTAGTCGGCCCAACATGCAGGTCTGAACAGGACCTTCGTCTCTTTAGGAGACGTCTGAGGAAAGCAAAATTTTCAGGGTAAACCTGAATAAACTGTGATCTGAACACAACAGTTGGATGTTTGTCTAGAGAAGCAAAGTTCAAACTGTTGCTGTCAAATGATTTTCTTTTTTCTTTGTTTTTGACATTTTGTTCAAGTTTTCTAAACCAGATGTGGAACCCTGCTGTGTTCTGCTGGGATTTACAAAAACTCTTTATGTGGATTTTCAGTCTTAACCTTAGTTTTAGTTTTGTGGGGACGTTTAGCTTAATATTAATATGAATAATGAGAAAATGGGAAATATTAAAGTTTGTTGTTCTTTTCAGCAGTTTCTGTCAGGAGGGATGTTCAGGAAAAATGACTCAATAAACATTAATGGCTGATTATTGGAGGATTTCTGACTGAAGAAGAATTTAAGTAAATTGTCATAATAAATGTTTTGCTTTATCTGGTTTTCTACAGATTGTAGTAAAATGATTCATGATGTGAAATAATAAAAGGACACATTTCTCTGTATTTAATAAGTGACAACTATTAAAATGCATTAACAGTTTGGGTGTTTTGGTTTGGATTAATGCTGCAGTAAATGATATTAATGTACATCAACAGATAGGTCTCATACTTTATCAAATCACTACTACAACTGAGTCAGACGTCAGTCCTGTTGGTCTGGTGTCCTGCATGTTTTAGATGATTCAAAAAGCTGAAGGACCTCCTCAGGATGTCATCAAGTCCTGCAGAGGCCTGGTAATGAGCAGATCATTGGAACAGGACGTGTTGGAGCAGGGAGACATCTAAACCATGCAGGATACTGGTCCTCCAGGACTGCAGTTGGACATCACTCATCTAGAATGTCAGAAAATCATCAAAGCTCCTCCAAACATCAGAAGAAGACCACCTGTCACGTTAAACATGAGGTCATTTAATTTATATTGAGTTATTTGAAGCATGAAGTTTACACTCACTGAATAACTCAGGTTCACTAAATAAACCCAACGTTCACATTAAAAGTGGGACACAAGAATTAATAATTAAAGCTACAAATAATAATGAATGATTTCAACTTTTTAGGTTTGTCATTTAGAAAAAGATAAAGAACTTTAATACATTTTTAAAATTAATTCCCACCTTGAGGGCTATCAGACCCCAAAGTCTTATGCTGTTACACAATGAAGACTGGGAGACACCATCTGCATGGAGAAAAACTGTTCTGGATTCATCTGTTGCAGACTTGATCTATGACTAGGATTAGAACATATGGTTCTGTTTACTCTTGGAGAGATGGCTCCTCAGCCTTCTCCAGAGTACATACATAAAAAAAAATCTGAATATTGTGTAAAAGTGCAATATTGTTTGCCAGTCATTTCAGAAAGGGAAGCGGTTATTTTATAGAGATTTATTCCACATAGAGTAAAATATTTCAAGCTTTTATTTGTTGTAATTTTAGTGATTATGACTGCTATGGGATTGTCTGTTTCAAGTCTGTCTTGTGGCAAGTTTGCCATTCTCTGTTCAACAGGTTTACCTGACAACTTCTTACATTGTACACATTTTGATAATTTCCTGAGAGCTGCATCAGCCTTTGGAATCCAGTATTTTTCTCTCAGTTTAGAAAGCACTAGGTTTCTGCCACTATGACCTGTTTCTTTATGAATATGTCTGAGAATCAAAGAAAACACATGGTGGCCCTGATGAAGTTTTACAAGGTGTTTCACATTGGATGGTAGATGTAACAATTGTAGAAAATATGCTTTCATTTCTGGCTATAATGTGTTTGAAACTTCACCTAATCCTGATTAACACTGAAGAATCCTAATTTTTGTAATGTTGTAAGGGTTTTCGGTAACTTATGTTTAGCAATAATGCTTGTACTGTCACTTTAAGAGAGCAATATTTTATGACATCAATGCTGTACCACTCTCAGTTGGCGCTAGACTGCCTGAGAAGAGGTAGGAAACTTTTGTTAGTCATAGTTAAACACAGTTCATGAAGTACACGATATAAATGTTACTACAATGCAGTTGTGAATGTTTATCTGTGCTAAAACACATTGGGAGGAATCATTTGTGCTTATCTGATAACAGGGGACTGCTGACTCCAACCAGCAGATACTGGGGTCTTGGTCCTTTCTTTAACAGAACACATCAAGGTTGACCGGTGTTATAATTCAGAGGTGTCCGTAAATGACATAGACAGTACACGCCAGTTACATAGAGCCGATTTGTCCAACCAACCCTTAAAATACCATTGTCCAACACAGGATCTAGTTCCACAATGTGACTTGTCCTTTTAAACTTTTTGATCCTTCTGGAGAGTTAAAATCTCATCCTTGTAACTTTGTTTTTGCTAAAAGCTAACAATCTCCGTCCCTGCATTTTCTAGTTCTGTGACTGTAGTAGCCTTTGCATTTGTTTGACCTTTGCACTTTCTGAAGCATTTTCTTTTGACACTGACTATCACTGTCTGACAAAAATTTGCACTCACGGGACATTTTTCGGAAGAGCTGTTTAACTCTCAACATCCAAGCAATAGCTTTTTTTAGTTTGTACCAATCCGAGAATTAACAAATGAGTTGACTAATTGGATCAGTTGCATAACATCAGAAATAACCCTCATAACGTTTACTTCTGCATCATTAACAATGTCCATTGATGTTATCGGTGACACTGGCCAATGTTTAGAGTCCTTTACTAAAAAGTCTGTTTCTTGAATCCAGGATTTGTTTGATAGGAAATCGCTTGCTTTCATTACCCTAGATGTGTAATCAGCAGGGTTCAACTCAGAGTATACTTACCTCCACTGATTGACCTTGAGCATTTGAGCATTTTGAAGTATTTTGACAAGATATTTCTCCAAAACTGTACAGTAAAATATTAAATATTTATTCTTTTACATAAAACATGAATGTGAAAGTTGTAAAAATGTAATTAATATAAATGTTCTGTAGGTTACTTTTCTGTTTTCCTCTTATTTTCTCAACCGTTGCCAGGATCGGATCCTTTCTGCTCCATTACCGTAATGCACCATGTATGCGCGACGGTAATCTTTAAGAGAGAGCTGGTGTCGGCTGACGTCACCGCGTATTTCTGACTTTCGGCTCACTTGACCGCAGTTTTCTTCTGTACAGTTGATGTCTCCTCACTGAAGCGACGCTGCAAGCCCTGCAGTTCGAGCAGAAGTTCAGAGATGCGGGGGATCAGAGTCTGCTGCTTTAGTCAGCGCTAACCAATAGGGAAACGTCTTACAGCGTTCGTCTTTAGGCCCCGCCCAGGATGTTCATGTTTCCAGAACTCAAAATTCTTTGAGTTCAACCAAAAACAGAGAGCGTCAAAACCAAAAAAGCGAGACTCGTAACCAAAGATTTTTGACATGCGCAAATAAAAGTTTATGTTTTGCAAATAACTTTTTTCTCTTCATGAGAAAAAATGAGTCATTTTAATCTAAAAAAGTTTTATCAAACAAATTTTTTTCTCCCCAAAATAAAATATTCCATTAGAAAAAAAAAAAAATCGTTACAACTCTGAAAGTTTTGATCACAACTTAATATTTTTTGATTGAGATTAGTTTTTTTTTAACTGAAATTAGTTTTTTTGTTTGATTGAATAATATTGAGACAAATTTACCTCCATATGCTTCAAAGGTGATACTCGTGACTTGCCAATTAAAAATAAGCAATGGGCTTCACCTCTTCCATTTATGAAGATATGTCAACATGCCATACCCTCTCTCCCTCGCGTCTGCGAAATGATGCAGTTGTGCAGATGTTACATTCCCAAATATGACTCCTTTAAAACATCCGTCAAATGTAAATCCTTGTATTTCTGCAATGTCCAATAGCCACTGTTGTGACTTCCTAGCCATGTCTATTGGAATGTCCTCATCCCATGAGCATTTCTTTCCACATAGTTCCTTCAGAATCACCTACAAAATCCCTAAAGAAACCCTGATGGATCAGACTGAACTCACAAATGACATGTCACGCCTGGTTTGTTTCATTGGCTTTTATTGATTTTGTTTTAAGACTCGCTCATCTGGAAAGTTGTCATGGCAGAGGTCTAATGCCTTAACCTCTGTTGCTCTTTCTGTTTCAGGAATGGAGGCAAGAACAACTCTGTTGTTGCTGTTCCATTTCATAAGACAAAAACCTCCTCTTGCACTTAGTCCTATTAGCTTCTTTACCGTAGTGCAGGCCTCGCCTTCATTTGACGCAGACAAAACACAATCGTCTACATAAAAGTTATTCTGCACTGCACTAATAGCTATGGGTGACACCTCGTGTGTGGCATCCCTTGTTGATTTCTTTAAGGCAAAGTTGGCACAACACGGTGAAGATGTTGCACCGAACAAATGCACTGTCATTTTGAACTCTTGCAATGGTTCACTCAGGTTTCCCTCAGGCCCCCAAAGGAATTGAAGCATATCTGTATTCTCTGGCGAAACTTTTACTTGATGATACATCGCCTCTATCTCTGACGTTAAAACAATGTGGTCATGTCTGAAACGAGTGAAAACACGGGGAACAATGTCTGGGAATCTCGCTCAGACAGAAAAACAAGTAAATGAAAATAGTTTTGAGGGAGAGGATGAAGAACAAGTTGTGCAGATTCAAAGTCAAACGGTGTTAGTTTTGCAGGGAAATCAAGAAGATAACTTTGTGGAAGAGCAGAGTCAGTGTTTACTAAAGTCTGGATGGAAGGAGGGAAAGCACCTGGCATTGACGGACTTCCAAGTGAATTTTACAGGGCTTTCTGGTCGGACCTCTGCATCGACATCATGGAGGTTTTTGAGGAGAGCTTTGCGGAAGGACTTCTTCCTCAGAGCTGCAGGAGAGCGGTTCACATTGCTATCGAAGAAAGGTGATCTTCAGGACATTAAAAACTGGCGACCAGTCTCTCTGTTGTGTACAGACTACAAACTGTTGTCAAAATCGCGCTGGCAAACAGATTGAAAAGGGTGATTGATCAGATTGTCCATCGAACACAAACTTACTGTGTGCCTGGCAGGTCTATGCTTGATAATATATCACTTATTAGAGATTTGTTGGAGGTCTCTGGCTCATTTGGTTGTAATGCTGGTTTGATTTCTTTGGACCAGGAAAAGGCTTTTGACAGGGTTGAGCACCGTTACCTCTGGAAGGTTTTGGAAAGTTTGGTCTCGGCCCTGAATTTATTGCCAAGATTATGATTCAGTATGAAAACATTGAGAGTGTACTGAAAGTGAATGGCTGCTCGTGTAAACCTTTCAAGGTTACAAGAGGTGTTCGACAAGGTTGTTCTTTGTCTGGAATGTTGTATGCTCTTTCAATTGAACCAATGTTAAAGAATATTAGATCACATATTGATGGTTTAACTTTACTGGGGTTTGATGTGTCATTTATTTTATCTGCGTATGCTGATGATGTCATTGTTATTGTAAAAAGTCAGGAAGAAGTGACTAAGTTGGGGAAAATTGTTGATTTATTTTGTAAAATGTCAGCTGCACGTGTTAACTGGGCTAAGAGTGAGGCTTTAGCCATGGGAGGTTGGCTTACAGGGCTTCCTAAACTCCCTGGAGGTTTAAAATGGAAAAGAGGAGGTTTGAAATATCTCGGGGTGTACTTGGGGGATGAGGACACAGAAAAAAAGAACTGGGAAGGAATGTTTGAGAAAGTGGAAGGAAGGTTAGGAAAGTGGAAATGGTTGTTGCTGCAAATGTCTTACAGAGGAAGAGTGCTTGTTATAAATAATCTAGTTGCTTCTTTATTGTGGCATAAGTTAGCATGTTTGGAGCCACCTTCTGACCTACTTCAAAGGATTCAATCTTGTATGATTAATTTATTTTGGGATAATAAACATTGGATATCCAAGGCTGTGCTCTTCTTGCCTAAAGAGGAAGGTGGACAGGGATTGGTTCATCTAGAGAGCAGAACTGCAGCGTTTAGATTACAGTTTATTCAGAAATATCTGTTGGGAAGGGAGGAGGATGTTTTCTGGAAACCATTAGCAAGTATTATCTTGAGAAGAGTAGGAGGTTTTGGATTGGATAATTCTTTGTTTTTATTAAATTGTAAACTGATATGTCCTTATGAAATGCCAATGTTTTATAAAGGTCTGTTTAGAACTTGGACTGTTTTTAATTGGAAAAGACTGGAACCTACAGCATCTTTGTTTTGGCTTCTAGAAGAACCTTTAATATTCGGAGCACGGTTGGATATACAGGATGGAGCTGGAGTTGGGTTGACAAGAAGATTGCTTGAAAAGAAAGTTCTGAAATTGAGACAAATTGTGGAGGTGGTTGGACCAAGATTTCAAAACACAGAGGCAACAGCTTCTTTGATTGGTTTAAAATCAGTCCGTATCATGCGGACTGTCTTAGACTTCTGGGCTGCAAATTTAACATTGGATGAAAAGCAGATGTTGATAGATTATTTTAATGGGAAAGAAATTCCTGATACTACAGATCCTTTTCCAGAAATAGGATTAAATATTGATTTTACAGAAGTGATGGGTCCTTTTTTGAACACTCATAAAGATTTAGATTTTTATGTTAACTGGAAAATTAATGTATAAAATGTCTGTTAAAGGGTTGAATAAAAGACAGTTGAGTGGAAGGACTGATACTGTTTGGAGAGAGAAATTAAGAGTTGAAGAAAATCAGAAGCCTGTGTGGAGGGTCTTTTATAAACCACCCCTGAGTAAAAGAAGGATTTTACATGGGGCAGTGAGTGTTAATAGTTTTGTGTCTAAGATTAAAAAAGATGCAATGGAACTATGTCCTTTTTGTCAAGAAATAGAAACTATTTTTCATATGTTTCTTGAATGTGAGCGACTTGCGCCTTTGTTTAAGTTGTTGAAAAACGTTTTTAAAAAATGTGGAGTTAATTGGTCTAAAGTGGCTTTTATTTTTGGTGTGGGCTATACAAAAAAAGAAGTTTAGTGTTTAGTGGGTTGATGGCATCCACTGTGAAGAACTACAGGGTTTGTTAAACTACCATTTATTTATATTATTCTGTGTGGCATCATCATTTTCAACATGAGCCTGAAGCTGAGGAAAGTGTCACAGCTGTGGAAGTTGTCATGTTGTATTTTTTTACATCTTTATCTAAATAAAGGGATAAATATACTCCTGCGTGGTCTGATATATCTTTAACACCTATGTCACATGTATTAATTATTGTCTGTCAGTGTGAAACATAAAAAGTAATTAATTCTTGAAAATGCCTGATGAGAGATGAACATATATTGTCTTGGTGTAGGGGGACTTTCTATCCAGATATCCATAAATCCTGCTTCAAAAAGCAGTTTTCTGAAGAGCATTGCCTCTGAGCATGTTTACTTTTTACTGTTAGTAGGGTCAAGAAAGGTAGCTGTAAATTCCAACAAAGATGTGACTTCTTGCCAAAAAAACAATATGATGTTCACCCCTACCTACCTTCTCGGTCCCTCAGGTCAGCCCAACAGCAGCTCCTGCAGGTACCGAGGTCTAGGAGGAAGCCAGGAGGGGGCAGGACCTTCTCTATTGCTGCTCCTTAACACTGCAATAATCTACCAATACACATTAGAGAGGCTCCTTCACTGCCTACTTTTAAAACTCTTAAAACCCAGTTTTATTCCTTGGCTTCCATCATTAACTTGTTATGATTAGTTTTATTATGTTTAAACCTTTATTATTCTTATGTCATATTCAAACATACATAGTTTTCTTCTCTTAATGTGTCGCCACTTCTTCGTTTTTCTTTTTATGTGTGGTCTTAGACATTTTGGATTGATTTGCCCTTAAAGAAAGACGGGTAAAATATGTAAACTTGAATTTGTAGTAGAAAATATTGGACCAAGCTGGGAGCGCTTGGTTTACACGTAGTGTCCACTAGACTCCATACCTGAAGAAATGCTAATGTAAAAATTCAACTGTGGAAAGAAATCATTTTTGTATTAGACCCTGCATGCCTTAATGGTGTAATTTATTTTCAGAGGGAAACTTCCAGTGGGGCATTGTTAGCAACCTTTGCGTGTCCTAAATAAAGTGCTAATGGTGAGTTAAAAGGTAAAAACTGAATCAAATATCCCAATCCCCATGCATGCACAATCAGGGTGAAACATAAACACTCTTATAGACGTAGTGGGGACTGTTGGTGCGGGAACAACCTTTGGGGCTCTGGCAGGGAGGGACCAGTGGGGGGACACCCTGCTGGTTTGGTGCTGCTAGTGGGCAATAAAGTTCTTTATATTTCTAATGACAAACCTAAAAAGTTGAAATCATTCATTATTATTTGTAGCTTTAATTATTAATTCTTGTGTCCCACTTTTAATGCAAACGTTGGGTTTATTTTGTGAACTTGAGTTATTCAGTGAGTGTAAACTTCATGCTTCAAATAACTCAATATAAATTAAATGACCTCATGTTTAACGTGACAGGTGGTCTTCTTCTGATGTTTGGAGGAGCTTTGATGATTTTCTGACATTCTAGATGAGTGATGTCCAACTGCAGTCCTGGAGGACCAGTATCCTGCATGGTTTAGATGTCTCCCTGCTCCAACACGTCCTGTTCCAATGATCTGCTCATTACCAGGCCTCTGCAGGACTTGATGACATCCTGAGGAGGTCCTTCAGCTTTTTGTAGTAGCAGGAACATCTAAAACCTTCAGGACCTCAGGACTAAGACTGAAAATCCACATAAAGAGTTTTTGTAAATCCCAGCAGAACACAGCAGGGTTCCACATCTGGTTTAGAAAACTCTAGATAACCGGAGGAGGTCATTCCAAGGTCGGAATCACACTGTTTGAACAGAAATACCAAGATGCCTATTTATTATTTAATTAAAAAGCATTGGGGTCTGTCAAGTATTGTCCTGGGAATACTAGCCCGATATGGCGGTGGTATTAGGACAATAGATGATTGAGTGACTCGAGCATTGGCATTATTGAATAGCAAAATCTGCAGACATATGGAATAAATTCACAACTTCTCCTTAAAATATAAGATTTTATTATTAGAAAACATTCAACTCCAAGTTAACCATTTCAATTAAACTCTTCACTAGGCTTCATCTAAAACTACCAAGCAAAATGAAGGAAACTGATGAACTATGTACAACAAAGGAACAAGGGAACCAATAACAGTGATGCAATGATATGACAGTTCAATGTGGAATCATGTTTAAGATCCAAGGTTTATCTTCAGGAACTGAGAAATGAAGTCAGATTAGTTTTACACCAAATTAAGAACAATAATCAGTATGTCTAAAAGAGGAAAACTTATAGCTTGTTCACCACTTCTTTAAGCTCAAACATGTACCTTTACCTACCATTAATATACATATTAATGTGCATATGAGCGCTGGCGGCGCATTATGGCCGATCTGTGTTTAAAATCACCCATTAAATAAAGTTTGTCATAACTTTAACTTGAAACAGAACGTGAAACAAAAATATCAAGTAGCCTCAAGGTCTAAAGGTCTGCCGATTTTAGCAGAGCAGATAGCCTTTTAGCACACAGAATAGTTCACTCAAAATAGTTCAACCTTTAGAACCACACACAAAGCAAAACCGTCATAAAATAAACAATATTTAGGTTGTTTCATCCTAAACTACTGTTTTCTGCCAAAACACAACCTCTTACATGAACCAACCTGAAGAAAAAGGACGGGTCCAAAGGGTGCTGGTTTAGCAAAGTTACAGCTACAGACACCTATACCACAAGTATGACATGGGAAAGGTTTCTATTTTATATGAGTTCTAACATGCTTAGTAAAACTACTTTTATGACAAAAACGTTCTCCCCAGGTTATACATGAGAAAAGCTTCTAACCTGTATGAGTTCTCATGTGGCTTTCCAATCTAACTTTACAAATGAAGCATTTTCCACATGTTATGCATGTAAAAGGTTTCTCACCTGTATGAATTCTCATGTGGTTATTCAAACTACTTTTACGAGTGAAACCTTTTCCACATGTTATACATGCAAAAGGTTTCTCACCTGTATGAGTTCTCATGTGGGTATCCAATCTAACTTTACAAATGAAGCATTTTCCACATGTTATGCATGTAAAAGGTTTCTCACCTGTATGAGTTCTCATGTGGTTATTCAAACTACTTTTACGAGTGAAACCTTTTCCACATGTTATACATGTAAAAGGTTTCTCACCTGTATGAGTTCTCATGTGGCTTTCCAATCTAACTTTACATATGAAGCATTTTCCACATGTTATGCATGTAAAAGGTTTCTCACCTGTATGAGTTCTCATGTGGTTATTCAAACTACTTTTACGAGTGAAACCTTTTCCACATGTTATACATGTAAAAGGTTTCTCACCTGTATGCGTTCTCATGTGGACCTCCAATCTAACTTTACAAATGAAACTTTTTCCACATGTTCGGCATGTAAAGTGTTTTTCTCCTGTATGAATTCTCATGTGGTTATTCAAACTACTTTTACGAGTGAAACCTTTTCCACATGTTATACATGTAAAAGGTTTCTCACCTGTATGCGTTCTCATGTGGCTGTCCAATCTAACTTTACAAATGAAACCTTTTTCACATGTTATACAAGTAAAAGGTTTCTCACCTGTATGGGCTTTCATGTGGTTATTCAAATTACTTTTTTGACAAAAACATTTTCCACATGTTATACATGAAAAACGCTTCTCACCTGTATGAGTTCTCATGTGGTTATTCAAATGACTTTTATGACAAAAACCTTTTCCACATGTTATACATGAAAAACGCTTCTCACCTGTGTGAATTCTCATGTGGTAATTAAAACTACTTTTATGACTGAAACCTTTTCCACATGTTATACATGTAAAAGGTTTCTCTCTGGTATGAGTTCTCATGTGGGTAACCAAACTACTTTTTTGACTGAAACCTGTTCCACATGTTACACATGAGAAAGGTTTCTCTCCTGTATGACTTCTCAGGTGAGATATTAAATTACATCTGAATTTGAACCTTTTACTACACACTTTACACTGTTTACATTTTTTACCTTTGTGAATTCTCTTGTCATTCGCCCCTTTCTCTACATTGTTACTTTGACCTCTGGTTTTCTGAGCTCTCTTCTGTTGCCGTTCAACTCTGCTGGATCCTGAGGCCTCATTAGTCTTTATTTCCTGATGATGCTCTGCTTTAGGGAAGTTCTGGAAGAAGATTTGGTTTCTATTAAGTTCAGGTTGTTGGTTGTCTGTTTCATCATAAGAAGCCATTAGTATTAAGGTATCAGTCTCCTTCAGTAGATACTGGTTTTCATCCTGACTGCTGCCATCAGACTCTTTCTTTGCCGTCTGCTGATGTGCTGCTCCATGCTCCTCTTCCTTCAGTTTCTTAGGTTCTAGTTCTACTGGTTCCTCTTTGATTTCAGGAAATCCTGAATATTTTCCCATTAATGTATCAGTCTCCTGCTTCAGTGCATCTTGGTTTTCATCCAGACTGATGTCTTCAACCTCAATCTTTACCACCTGCTGAGATTCTGATTGACGATCTTCTTCTTTCATTTGTTTCAGTTCATGTTCCTCTGGTTCTACTTTTATATGTAGAGATCCAGAAACTTTTCCCTTTAAGGTGTCCGTCTCTTGCTTTATCACTATGTGGTCTTTTTTCTTTACAATATGGTGAGGTTCTGATCCATATTCTTCTCGTTTTACTTGTGTAAGTTCTGGTTCCTCTGCTGTCCCTCTGGTTTTTAGAGATTCTGTTTCCCTCTGGTCCAGAACAGAAATCTCTTTTAGGTTGAGGATAAAATGATGAGCAGGAACATCTTGTCTAATAATAGACATAATGTTGTGGCAAATCTGAAAAGAGAAAAACAATCAAATGTAATATTAAAGTTTTAGCTTAATACCAACAACATTAAGTTCTCCGTTTATCGTCCATTGACCAGTTGCTGGACCAGGAGCCTCACAGCTGAAGGACATTAACACTATGAAGCTACAAATGAGGATTGCAAACATTAAGGCAAAACAAGGTTTCTATAAACAACATCTTCTGGGTCAGAGTGAACACAGCAAGGCTACTGATACACAATCTGAAACAGATGAACAAGGATCCTTTTTTAAAAGGTTGTTTTGCTGCACTAGTGTCCTTTATTTTGTCATTTTTTCTTTGCAAGTAGGCAGACCGGAAATGGGGTGAAGAGTAAGAAAGACATGCAGCACAGGTCGCTGTGGTCAGAACTCGAAACAGGGAACAGCCGCATAGAGGGCCGAATCCTCTCTAGACATGGGCTGCACACTCTTCTGCTGCGTCACCATGAACAAGGATAATTGAAGACATGATGAAAGCTCATTAAAAGCCCAATTGTCACTCAGAAAATAGTTGGAGCACACCACAGTGTTTATTGTCCAGACCCACAACACTTTACAAAACACCCAAATGGTAAAAACCTCATACTTCAAACTGAAAATTATGTCATTTATAACAACCGATAAGGCAGAACACGTAAAAGGTCACACTAAATAAATAAAGCCGTTTCATCCAATCAGCCACTAACAGCTGTAGCCTGTGATATTTCTAGCTACCCTTTTTCTTCCCGATTCTCCTCAGATTGTACAGATACTCCTCTGTAGCCACTTTCGTGCTTCTCCTAAGATCAGATCTTGCCACACTGTACAGAGTTCTGTCTCCGGACTTGAAGGCTCAATTCCAGGCCCTTAGAAGTACCTTTCCCACGCATCTGTCCGTTTATGATGTCGTATAGAAGCAAGAGTCTACATCCCACCTGGTGGGATGCTGTTATGACTACTACTGTTAGCTCTCTAGGCAGGTGGAAAGGTCTGCACACAAAAGAGAGAACCTCCAAGTCTGGGCAGCAGTGGGTGTACGTGACTGCAGTTTCTACTCCAGTCATTGTGAGTTTAAATACAAAGTCCCCCTCCTCTGCTCTTACCAAAGATTTTTTAAAAGGGATAAGCTCCACCCACCAGGTGAGGGAGGGAGTTCTGACAAGCATCTGACTGTTGATGCTACTCTCCCCATCCTTCTTTAACAGATGCCATCTCTTGCACCTGAAGGCCATGTTGTGAAATTGCGGTTTGGTCTGGGAGCCCTTGGTTGTGTTGGCTTCTCTGGTTTTTGGTTGTAGGATGAGTTCTTGAAATATAGGGTGAGGAGAGCGGCCCGAATCCGACGGTCAACTGCTGGCTGGTTTGTGACTTCTCCCACTCTTGTTTATTTTTGCTAAGACTCCCAGTTCCTCTATAATGTCCAGACGTGGACACTATAATAAAACTATTATGTTAAAATGTAATTTGGTCTGGACTTCATGTGTTGTGCGTCCTGCGAGATGCTTCAGACTCCAGGACCGTAACAGTCACGTCTAATGCGTCGTACATTATCCGATCACATGGCTCGGTCAAAGCCAATCGTGCAGCTTTATTATCTAGCAGTTAGATGCTGTCCAGCAGATGTGAGGGGACATATTCTGTATTCTGCTCAGAATAGAGAATAGAAGGATTATATTACAACTATTTCATACCAGTGAAAGCCAAACATTATTAGTATTTGAAAGTTTGGACTAAAACTGTTTTATACCAGTGACCCAGCTTCTCTACTTAGACTTCAGTGAGTCCCATGACTGTTACTATTTGAATGATGGGACCACAGCAGCCTCATACCAGCGACCTCAAGGATTAATATGATCATTTTTCTTCTAGCACAACTATGATTTCACGGTTTCTGTGGCAACTTTAGCTACACAGGCACAACTATGGCCACACAAAGGTTTGTTACATGGAATGTGCATGGAGCTGGAACCAGAGAGAAAAAGTTACAAAATTTTTATCAGCTTAAAAGACTACAGTCTTATTTCTAGAGATTCATAAATCTGCCACAGCTGCAAATGATCTTAAATCAGCTGAGTTTCCTAATTTGTTTTCTGCCTGTTATAATTTTAGGGAAAGGGAAGCAGCAATTTTAATTCATAAATGTTACCTTTACAGTAGTAGACACAGTTACACATCCAGAGGGTAGATTTATAATAATAAAAATATCCATATATAACCAAAAGATATGTATTGTCAGTATATATGCCTTAAATGTTGATGACCCCCCCCATTCTTTTTCAGCACTGTTTAAACACTTGGATTGCTCACTTCTTCTTGGTGCGATCTCAACTTTGGTCTAAATGAAGAATTAGACAGGCTGACCACAACAAGGACTCAGCGGAGTTGGCATTCAATAAATATACAGGTCCTTCTCAAAATATTAGCATATTGTGATAAAGTTCATTATTTTCCATAATGTCATGATGAAAATTGAACATTCATATATTTTAGATTCATTGCACACTAACTGAAATATTTCAGGTCTTTTATTGTCTTAATACGGATGATTGTGGCATACAGCTCATGAAAACCCAAAATTCCTATCTCACAAAATTAGCATATTTCATCCGACCAATAAAAGAAAAGTGTTTTTAATACAAAAAACGTCAACCTTCAAATAATCATGTACAGTTATGCACTCAATACTTGGTCGGGAATCCTTTGGCAGAAATGACTGCTTCAATGCGGCGTGGCATGGAGGCAATCAGCCTGTGGCACTGCTGAGGTCTTATGGAGGCCCAGGATGCTTCGATAGCGGCCTTTAGCTCATCCAGAGTGTTGGGTCTTGAGTCTCTCAACGTTCTCTTCACAATATCCCACAGATTCTCTATGGGGTTCAGGTCAGGAGAGTTGGCAGGCCAATTGAGCACAGTGATACCATGGTCAGTAAACCATTTACCAGTGGTTTTGGCACTGTGAGCAGGTGCCAGGTCGTGCTGAAAAATGAAATCTTCATCTCCATAAAGCTTTTCAGCAGATGGAAGCATGAAGTGCTCCAAAATCTCCTGATAGCTAGCTGCATTGACCCTGCCCTTGATAAAACACAGTGGACCAACACCAGCAGCTGACACGGCACCCCAGACCATCACTGACTGTGGGTACTTGACACTGGACTTCTGGCATTTTGGCATTTCCTTCTCCCCAGTCTTCCTCCAGACTCTGGCACCTTGATTTCTGAATGACATGCAGAATTTGCTTTCATCCGAAAAAAGTACTTTGGACCACTGAGCAACAGTCCAGTGCAGCGTTTTCTGCCACACTTTTTCCTTCCCACAGACTTCCCACTGAGGTGCCTTGATACAGCACTCTGGGAACAGCCTATTCGTTCAGAAATGTCTTTCTGTGTCTTACCCTCTTGCTTGAGGGTGTCAATAGTGGCCTTCTGGACAGCAGTCAGGTCAGCAGTCTTACCCATGATTGGGGTTTTGAGTGATGAACCAGGCTGGGAGTTTTAAAGGCCTCAGGAATCTTTTGCAGGTGTTTAGAGTTAACTCGTTGATTCAGATGATTAGGTTCATAGCTCGTTTAGAGACCCTTTTAATGATATGCTAATTTTGTGAGATAGGAATTTTGGGTTTTCATGAGCTGTATGCCAAAATCATCCGTATTAAGACAATAAAAGACCTGAAATATTTCAGTTAGTGTGCAATGAATCTAAAATATATGAATGTTAAATTTTCATCATTACATTATAGAAAATAATGAACTTTATCACAATATGCTAATATTTTGAGAAGGACCTGTAGTTAAACAGTACATGAGTGATTACGGACTTTGCCATGCATGGTGATCTCTTCACCCTAATCACAGAGAATATACTTTCTTCTCACATGTCCATCACTCTTACTCTCGTCTGGATTATTTCTTAGTCAGCAGCCCGTTGTTGGCTGACATTTCAGACACTGAGATACACCCTGTAGCTGTCAGCGATCATGCTCCTGTCTCCTTAACTCTAGTAAATCAGAAAGAAAACCCACAAAGCAAAAACTGGAGGTTTAATACATCATTGCTTAAGGATGAAGAATTTGTCAAATATTTAAAAGAAGAGTGGACTTCATATTTGGAGTTTAATGACCTCTAAGGACATCAACATCTGTTCTCTGGGAGGCTGGGAAAGCAGTGATGAGAGATAAAATAATCTCATTCTCATCACATAAGAAGAAAAAAGAAAACCAACGTATTCAGGAATTAGAAGAAACCATTAAACAGTTAGATGCTTCCCAAGAAGACGAAATGCTGAGCAAACTACGTAAAGCCAAACTAGAATTAAATGAAATTATTGACAAAAAAAACCCAATTCTTAGTGCAAAGACTTAAAATAGAAAACTTTGTAGCTTTTTAGCTAACCAGCTAAAAATAAATAAAGAAAAAACAACTATATTTGCTGTAAAAGACTCGACAGGGAATACAGTTTATGATCCTGAAAGAATAAACAGCACTTTCAGATATTTCTACCAAGCTTTATACTCACAACAGTTAGACCTGTCAGATGACATTGATCAATTTCTGGATAAAGTAACACTTCCTAAATTATCGGATAATCAAGCGATGGCCATGGATGTACCCGACTGTAACCGAAATCCAAGAAGCTCTAAAAAGCATGCCCAATAAAAAGGCTCCAGGCCCAGATGGATTCCCAACAGATTTCTATAAAGAACTCTGGGATATAGCGGCAGCAATCAGGCAAACTAATGATATCAAAGGCATAAAATGCAGGAATATTTAACATAAAATCAGTCTTTATGCATATGATGTATTACTCTTTCTCCAGCATTCACAAACCTCTGTCTCTCAGGTAATTGGATTGATAAATTCTTTCTCAAGAATTTCGGATTATTCTATAAATTTTTTTAAATCGACAGTTCTTCCAATTAATTGTGCTTTCCACAATTCCCTAAATACAGAACTACAGTCAGGGAGTATTACATATTTGGGTATTAATGTTTCTCCTAGATTGAATTCAATTCAGTTTATTTATATAGCGCCAATTTGAGGTTCTTCACAAAGTCAGGTTCATACATTCCAATTAATCCTAACCATTGAACAGTTCAGTCAGATTCAGTTATTTATTCAGTTGGCAGATTTAACAAAACTAAACCACATCCCGCTTTTAAAAAAAGTGGAAGATGATCTCGCTAGATGGAAATCTCTACCCATATCACTCATGGACAGGGTTGCTTCAATAAAAATGATGGTCTTGCCAAAAATCAATTAGTTATTCTCAATGATCGCAAATAAACCGTCATCTGACTGGTTTAGATCTCTGGACTCCTCTATCGCTAAATTTCTTTGGAAAGATAAACCTCGCTTATTATCTCAAGAACACAACAAAGGACAAAAGATAAGGGAGGACTAGATCTGCTTAACTTTCACCATTACTTCTTAGCCAACAGGCTACAATACATTTCAACTCATCTCGCTTTGTTGTGCGGGCCAGGATATTGCGGGGGTGCTTTGAGCGGGGCTGTGTGGGTGTGTCTATGATGGCTTTTCGGGGAGGGAGCTCAGCTGTGGGGGTGTGCCCCTGTGGGGAGGGGATTCATGGAGTTTGAGTTCGGGGGCATGTGTTTGATATCTGTGTCCTGGTTGGGGGTGACCCTGTGGTGAAGAAAACAGCTGATCTGCGCCCAATTATAAAATGGCTCTCTGTAACATGTGGACAGGACTGATAAGCCTGAGCTTAATTCTGGTAGCAGGACTCTTTCTCTGTCTAAAGCAGGATCCACAGGAGGTGATACCGCACCAGAAGAGATGGAGATCTGATGGAATGCATCTCAGAACACTGACGGAAGAACATGACGCACATCCATTCCTACAGAATATCTGGTATTGTTCATGGTGGCATATGCAACACTGAACCAGGTAGAAATGCACGAAAATGAAGGGGACGATTATGATGACATGTTGTAAATAAATCACATCAAAAGCCTGAGTGTACTCATACATTGTATTTCATAAAATGACCTTACAGCAGAAAATCGAAAGAAGTTGTTGCTTAAGTAAAATGAGAAAACGTACAATGATGACATAAACAGGGTAGATTTTTTAATTCTTTTATTTTTATGTTTTCAAGTATTATTCTTTAATTTTTATGATTTCAAGTATTAATCAACATTTAACTTTTAATGGTTGCCAAGGGCGGCGGGACCGTATGAGTATTTCCCACAAAATATAATCTGTTTACCGTCCGTGGGTTTTCGCTCATACAGAATATTTTTCTTATTTGTTTTTATATTAACTGTTTTTACTTGTGATAAAAGGAGGGACTATTGGATGGGTGCAAAAACTTGTTATCACTCATGTAAAAACTTTGTGTTGCAAGGCACCTGCACTATGCCTTCCTCCCTGTGTGTGTGAATTATTGTTATCTCTGTGTGAACCAGCCTCCTTTCCGTCTCACACACACACACACCCTGTCTGAACTGTCTGTTGAACTGTGCATATAAATAAAGAGATAGGGTGTCAAAACTTTGTAGTTGCACAGCAAAGTGGGCTACCCTTGTCACAAGTAAAACTGACTCTGTATCGTTCTTACTAAATAATACCTAACACCTGTGTTCACATATCACAACAATAAATTAACACAACTAATAACTAGACCTGAAAATATAAAATTAAGGTCATCAATCAATTCCAAATCATCTTACTTTGGATGAACCCTTGTTGATACTGTAGCTCCACTTCCGAAATCAGGCAGTGCTTAAAAAGTGATTCCCTCACTCAGCTGCAGCTACTCCCTTTGCTCTTGTCCTACTTGTTGTTCTGTTCCTTCATAAAAACTTGGTTTATTTGCAGTTGGTAAAACAAAACACATCCAAGCCTTCATTTTTTTTATTTTTTTTTTACCTGGGCACAGTGAATGTTGACAACACTAGTGGCGTTTCCTACCGCGAACCGAATCTTCATCACGACCAGAATCAGCCAAGTCCAAGGCAGCAAGCTCAGCTCTTCTACTCTGTAACATTAAGAGACGCGCAAACAGCTACCGTAATAGCTGGTGTTGCGCGCAGCATGCTCACCCGCTCTTTCTACCGCCGGTTACCGTAATAAAAGTCTACATACATTTTTCCTTATTCAGAAAAGGCTAAAATCGGAGACATTTCCGGGTACAGCTTCAGCCGGGGACATTTCGTCTGGGGCAGACTTCCCCGAAATCAAGGAAGGCTGAGATCTTCCTGCTCCTCTACCGTCCTGATACCGCAACACACCTTATAGAGGCGCAGCTAAATTCTAGCAGCCAGTGAAGGATGGAGGTCATCTCCCTCCACCTCCATTTCATGCTTTTCCAGTTCTGACCGGTTCCTTCCCGCCTTTTGTGCCCTAGGACGCTTCGTACAGCGCATGCGCCATGTCCCTCCGCTTTTCTAATAGTCTGCTGCAGGGAAATGTGGTTCTGTGGCTCCAATAAATAACATCTAGCAGCAGGAGGTCCCTGATAGTGATTTGGGTTTGATCAGGGCTCAGAATCCACCACATAAGAGTCAGCTGGTTCCATTCATCAACATAAAGTTCTAAGGTTCGGTTCAACTGAGCTCAGTTAGCGGACATGATGCCGCTGAGTGACCGTGTGAGCAGCAGAGTTACTCACCGAGCGGGATCCCTGTCTGTCCCTCTGTCTCTGTGTCCTCAGCGGCTCCTGGACGCTGCTGGTTCCGTCTCTGGGAGGAACAAGGAGCCTCTTTATGCGAAGGAAGCAGCCGAGCTCAGCTGCAGCGGTTCAGATTCATAAATCATACTTCACACTCATCCATCCTTTCCACTAGTCCCTACTTAGAGCGGTTTGCTATGATGTCAGAAGTCTTTCGGTCACTTATGGGGCGGCGTCATTACTCACAGCATATTTAGTAACTTATATTTTCAACTATTACGTCTTTTTATGAGCTCCATTGTAGCAAGCTAGCACTATATAACATTAGCTTACCACCACACGTCTTCTCGTTGGTTTCCTTCCTTTTGATACCACATAGCATCTCTCTCCGGTACTGATCCACAGCGCTTCGGGTCTCTTCTCTGATTATCTTCTTTCACTCTATCCTGTTGGTGTGTTTTTTGTCTCTAAATCACATCACTTCGGACCGTGGGGCCACTTTGCTCACGGTCCCCACTGAGATGATATCCAATTGTTATGAGAAATGAATCAAACCGTTTTAAACTGACCTGATCCGACTTAACTAGATTAAGTACTGGAAAAGGGGCACAAGGTCCGGTCTGGTTGTTCGGTCCGCTTTGCTTTCTGTTAAAGGTTCTGAACGGGTCCAGCCAGTTGTTTCTTCTGGTTTCTGCTCCTCCTCTTCCTGTTGTGTAACGATAATTAGCTCCCACCCTGATGGCGAATTACCGACACCTGCTGTTCCGGAGTGTTACTCAAAACCCAATTTAAAATAAAATCTAAAACCCATCTTTATATGTTTTCAAATATTTCAAATACTGTTTTATGATCCCAAATAGCTGTGGGTCAATTTGTCTCATAGCCAGTTATTACCTCTGAAAAGTGTTGCCATTTCATACCCGTAAATAAACCCAAACAACAAACCCATTCCATGTCAGATTACTTGGTTCAAGTTAAATATTTATATATAAGCCATTGGATTCAGGTTAAATACAGAATTTCACTTTTTAATGTTCAAATCTCACATGTGATTTGATTTAGATGTTTATTATTTCCTTAAAACCTTGTATTACAACCTTTTTTATCCTGTTTATTTTGGTACTATTTCTTGTTTGGACCAAATAATGCTTCAGATATATGATGGATTCTGACACTTGATAAAAACCTAAATAACTCAGAGGGACCGGCTGCTAGATATTATTTATTGTTATTATTATTATTATTATGACTGTTCCCTAGATCTTAATTGGAATCATAAAAATGATTTCCTTTCAGGAGAATATGTAAAGAATGTGTATTTTTAAAAGTCAGGATGGATCATCAGCTTCTTAGTGACTCCAATATCAGGCTGAAATTTCACAGTGTGAACAGACAACACTCCTGGCAGGCCCACCCTCACATCCTGAATCTATGGGTCAGCTTTCTCTTTAACCAAGTGTTTGTGCCATAAAATGGATTTTTATTTTGGTGGTTCTTAGAGGTTCTAAAAATAGAATAGGAGGCAGAACCCATATATACAAAGATTCTCAAAGAGCTCTTTACTTAGCCTAAAAATTCCTGCCAAGGGCTCCTAGCTTTACTGCTGAGAGCAACTCTAAGCAAGGAGACGACAGAAATTCCTATCTTATTGAAAGAGGTGTGGTTGACCCCGTTGCTATGTGTGACGCTGTCTTCTAAGAGCTGTGATTGGTTGTTAAAAAAACCCAGCAAAAAACCAAATGCACTTCTAGTAATCAATGAAGAGAAATTAACCAATCGTACAATTTAGACTGGATTCCGAAATATTTAAATTATGGTGATGAAACTTACTTGTACTCGTACTCGTCGTCTTCCGCTATTTGTGTACAGATCGTGGGGACAGCAGAGATACACAGATGTCCCTCCCCCCAGACACCTCCTCCAGCTCCTCCGGGGGGAGCCCAAGGTGTTCCCAGGCCAGCCAAGAGGCATAGTCCCCCCAGCGTGTCCTGGGCCGTCCCCTGGGCCTCCTCCCATGGGACATTCCTTTCCTGGAACACCTCCCGAGGAAGGCGTCCAGGAGGCATCTGATATAGATGCCCGAGCCACCTCAACTGGCTCCTCTCAATGTGGAGGAGCAGTGGCTCTCGTTCTCGTTCTGTCGGTCATGACCCAAAGTTTCAGTTTTCAGTTTTATTTATATAGCGTCAATTCACAACACATGTCGTCTCAAGGCTCTTCACAAAGGGTTTGGAACGGTGCAGGGTTGTTGGGGAGGTTAGAATAAACTACTGAGTGTTAGAGTTTGGCCATTTTAGAATGAGCTTTGTGTAGGGGTACTAAGTAAAATAATAAACTGATAAAGTTTGCCCATCTAGAGCCCACTGGTGGCCATTGTTATACTAAAAACCACAAGGATTGGGAGTACCTCTCTCTGTCAGACTGATTATAACCATTGGCAGGTAGCAGAAATGGAGGGTGTGTTTGCACCTCAACCATAACTGAGCTGGTTTAGGCTAAACCTGACTCCCCTTTACTCCATCCAACAGGGAGGGAGGAAGGCAGAGGTAAAAATAATTGGAGATTGTTGTTTCTTGTTGCATTGTGTGAAAGGTGGGTAACTTTAAAATGGGCTAAGTCAATACAATCGAATCATATAGATTTCAAGTCAGGTTCATACATTCCAATTAATCGTAACCATTGAACAGTTCAGTCAGATTCAGTTATTTATTCAAATTGGATAAAAAGTTTTTCTGTCTAAGGAAACCCAACAGATTGCATCCAGTCAGTGACTTGCAGCATTCACTCCTCCTGGATGAGCTTGTAGAGACAGTGGACAGTCACTGGTGTTGACTTTGCAGCAATCCCTCATACTGAGCATGCATGTAGCGACAGTGGAGAGGAAAAACTCCCTTTTAACAGGAAGAAACCTCCAGCAGAACCAGAACCAGGCTCAGTGTGAGCGGCCATCTGCCACGACCGACTGGAGGTTTGAGAGAACAGAGCAGAGAAGAAAAAAGGACACAGAAGCACTGATCCAGGAGTACTTTCTATGGGAAGGAAAAGTAAATGTTAATGGATGTAGCTCCTTTAATGGTTTAGGTGGTTAAAAAGTTCCACGGTGGCAGGGCTTCCGGAGTGGATGAGATGCGCCCTGAGTACCTCAATTCTCTGGATGTTATAGGGCTGTCATGGTTGACGCCTTTTCAACATTGTGTGACGTTCGGGGACAGTGCCTCTGGACTGGCTGACTGGGGTGGTGGCCCCCCTTCAGAAGAAGGGTGAATAGAGGGTGTGTTCCAACTATAGGTGGATCACACTCCTCAGCCTCCCTGGTAAGGCCTACGCCAGGGTATTGGAGAGGAGAGTCCGGCCGATAGTCGAACCTCGGCTTCAGGAGGAGCAGTGTGGTTTTCATCCCGGCCGTGGAACACTGGACCAGCTCTATACCCTCTACAGGGTACTCGAGGGTTCATGGGAGTTTGCCCAACCGGTCCACATGTGTTTTGTGGACCTGGAGAAGGCATTTGATTGTGTGCCTCGTAATGCCCTGTGCGGGGAGCTCCAGGAGTACGGAATTGGGGGCCCTTTATTAGGGGCCATCCAGTCTCTGTACGAGCGGAGCAGGAGTTTGGTTTGTCTTGCTGGCAGTAAGTCGGACCGATCCTGTTCAAAACTTTCATGGACAGAATTTCTAGGCGCAGCCAAGGGCTGGACGGGGTTTAGTTTGGGGACCAATGGATTTTGTGTCTTCTTTTTGCAGATGACGTGGTCCTGCAGGCCCCCTCTTGCCAAGACCTACAGCATGCACTGGGGCAGCTTGCAGCTGAGTGTGAAGCGGCTGGGATGAAGATCAGCTCCTCCAAGTCCGAGGCCATGGTGCTCGACCAGAAAAGGGTGGCTTGTCCTCTTCAGGTTGGAGGGGAGTTCCTGCCTCAAGTGGAGGAGTTCAAGTATCTCGGGGTCTTGTTCATGAGTGAGGGGAGAATAGATCGGGAGATCAACAGACAGATTGGTGCAGCTGCTGCAGTAATGGGGGCACTCTGCCGGTCCGTTGTGGTGAAGAGAGAGCTGAGCCGAAAAGCGAAGCTCTCGATTTACCGGTCGGTCAATGTTCCAATCCTCATCTATGGCCATGAACTTTGGGTCATGACCGAAAGAACGAGATCCCGGATACAAGCGGCTGAAATGAGTTTCCTCCGTAGGGTGGCCGGGCACTCCCTTAGAGATAGGGTGAGGAGCTCGGCCATCCGGAAGGAGCTCGGAGTGGAGCCGCTGCTCCTCCACATCGAGAGGAGCCGGTTGAGGTGGCTCGGGCATCTACACCGGATGCTTCCTGGACGCCTTCCGCGGGAGGTGTTCCAGGCACATCCCACCGGGAGGAGGCCCAGGGGACAGCCCAGGACACGCTGGAGGGACTATGTCTCTCGGCTGGCATGGGAACACCTTGGGCTCCACCCGGAGGAGCTGGAGGAGGCGTCTGGGGAGAGGGACGTCTGGGTGTCTCTACTGAGTCTGCTGGCCCCGCGACCCGGTCCCGGATAAAGCGGAAGACAATGACGACATAATTGTAGCTGTAATCTGAGGCCCCTGAAAAATGTAGTTACAGCCCTGCATCGAACATTGTCTGTATCTCAGGAACATTAACGAGGTAGTCTGTCTGCAGCCCAGCAGAGTGGAGTAACTCAGCTGTCCAAGTTTTTGCAGTTAATCAGTTTGTCCAGGTGATGTTTTAACACAACATTAAAGGCAACTTATGTTTGCAATGAATGAAATGTTTGCTGAAGTTCACGATGTAATGTGTTTATTAATCGTTTGACGACAGTAACTCACTGGCGTGTGATTTACAGGAGTACTAGCATGTGTCCCTTATTACTTTAGCTGACCATAAGCACAATAACAGTTGATGAAAAGTTTAGCTATTAAAAACATGTTCAGGTTTGCTTTCTTTAGGGGCTGCAGTTTCACTGATTGCTCTTTATGATCAATATCATGGCAATGAGGCACAATTAAACCATGTAACATCCGTTCAGTCAGATCGGGAAATAAATTGGCTGTCATGACAATAAGTTTTTGAAATATAACTGCTGGTGTGAATGTGATCACTTCTGGTTTCATATTGTTATTGACTTTATCTGAGATAAACTGGCTAATTGTTTTCAAATCTTGATGCTTGCTCAGTGGAGATCAGAATGAAAAGGAAATTTAAAAGTGGAGACATTTCCAGTTTCTCTGGCTAAAAGAGGGATGAGAAGGAAGAAGAGACTGAGATTTGAGGAAGGAAGAATGATAGAGAAAGATATTCGATGTTTCAATAAATAACATATCCGCACAAGTCTACAGGTGTGTTATGAAGTTAGGCTTAATAGATGTAGTCAGTTTATGTTAGAATTTAACGTTATAATAAAACCAAATCCTACAACACAGAAATACAGTGAAAACTGTATTAGATCATTCTAATGGTCACTATGTTTTTTTCTTTTCTTTCAATGACGAGGTCCAGCATTGCCAACCTGTGTAGACCTTTTGAGCCTCCTTTACCCCTGCAAGTAAATGTTATAGATCCGCCACTGGTTTAATTTGAACCAAATAATCTGACATGGAATGGGTTAAATACATTTAATTTGGGTTTGTTTACAGGTAGAAAATCTAAACATGTTGGGCACGAAAAGGAGGTTCTAACTGGCAAAGGGACAAGTTGACACACAGCTATTTGGGATCAGAAAACTAGCAGAAATATTGGAAAATTATACAGAAAAAGTGGAGTCAGTAAAGAAAAATAGAGAATGAGAGCAACGAAGAAATCAAAGGAAGCAAGACTGACTAGGCTGAGGATTGAGAAGCATGCATAAAATAAAACAGTAAAAATCAGAAGAAAACAGCAGATGTGTCAGTGTATGTGTATTTGTCAGGAGAATCAGTGGGACACCTCATTATTATTGGTGGGAACAAAAACAGTCAGAGAGGACGATGGGAAATATAAAGGAGGTTGGTGTGCAGGAGTTCAAAATAAAACAATGATATGATATGTAGGATTCATAGGGAACAGCTGAGTTAACTTTTAGACTGAAATAAGCGGTTTTATATCAGGGAATACTCTTTACAAAATATTTATGTGAATGGATTTTTAAAGTTTATTGTAAATCTGGTTTCTTAGTAACACTCCAAAACAGCAGGTGGCGGTAATGCGCCATCAGGGTTGGAGCCAATCATGTTACATAACAGGAAAAGGAGGAGCAGGAAGCAGAAGAATGATATGTGGTGATCTGTAAGAGCCAATTGGACCCGTTCAGAACCTTTAACAGAAAGCAGTGCGGGCGGAACACCGAGCTGGAACCGGACCTTGGACCTTAAAATGTGATATATGAATTCCAGCTGCTACGGAGCCAGCAGCGTCCAGGAGCCGCTGAGGACACAGAGACAGAGGGACAGACAGGGATCCCGCTCGGTGAGTAACTCTGCTGCTCACACGGTCACTCAGCGGCATCATGTCCGCTAACTGAGCTCAGTTGAACCGAACCTTAGAACTTTATGTTGATGAATGGAACCAGCTGACTCTTATGTGGTGGATTCTGAGCCCTGATCAAACCCAAATCACTATCAGGGACCTCCTGCTGCTAGATGTTATTTATTGGAGCCACAGAACCACATTTCCCTGCAGCAGACTATTAGAAAAGCGGAGGGACATGGCGCATGCGCTGTACGAAGCGTCCTAGGGCACAAAAGGCGGGAAGGAACCGGTCAGAACTGGAAAAGCATGAAATGGAGGTGGAGGGAGATGACCTCCATCCTTCACTGGCTGCTAGAATTTAGCTGCGCCTCTATAAGGTGTGTTGCGGTATCAGGACAGTAGAGGAGCAGGAAGATCTCAGCCTTCCTTGATTTCGGGGAAGTCTGCCCCAGACGAAATGTCCCCGGCTGAAGCTGTACCCGGAAATGTCTCCGATTTTAGCCTTTTCTGAATAAGGAAAAATGTGTGTAGACTTTTATTACGGTAACCGGCGGTAGAAAGAGCGGGTGAGCATGCTGCGCGCAACACCAGCTATTACGGTAGCTGTTTGCTCGTCTCTTAATGTTACAGAGTAGAAGAGCTGAGCTTGCTGCCTTGGACTTGGCTGATTCTGGTCGTGATGAAGATTCGGTTCGCGGTAGGAAACGCCACTAGTGTTGTCAACATTCACTGTGCCCAGGTAAAAAATAAAAATAAAAAATGAAGGCTTGGATGTGTTTTGTTTTACCAACTGCAAATAAACCAAGTTTTTATGAAGGAACAGAACAACAAGTAGGACAAGAGCAAAGGGAGTAGCTGCAGCTGAGTGAGGGAATCACTTTTTAAGCACTGCCTGATTTCGGAAGTGGAGCTACAGTATCAACAAGGGTTCATCCAAAGTAAGATGATTTGGAATTGATTGATGACCTTAATTTTATATTTTCAGGTCTAGTTATTAGTTGTGTTAATTTATTGTTGTGATATGTGAACACGGGCTTTGAGGCTGAGGGTTGTTTGTCTACACAGTTTGGACAAATGAAAGTTCCTCAGTAAAAATAAAGCAGTCAGTAACAGAAACTGCTAGAATTTAGCTGCGCCTCTATAAGGTGTATCAGGACGGTAGAGGAGCAGGAAGATCTCATGTTTATTTTTTTTCATAGAGAGAGAGAGAGAACAAATTCTAACAGTCTATTCAGTAGGACTATCAGCTGTGTACCAACTAAAGTCAAATTGCAATGGTCCAAACTTTCAAGAAAAGACCTGATAACATACTGTATGAAGACTGATGTTCTCCTGAGTAATTTAGGACTTCCTCTACAAGCTATTATGCCCTCAGCTGTCAATTGCAATAATACTTCTCATTGTAAAGATCTTTGTGCTATGTATGATAGTATGGTGGGTGCCATGCATGAGAGCACTAGGTCATAACTCACATGTGGAAAGTCTAATAACATCACGCCAGGCTGGAACAAGCATGTGGCGTACCATGCAGAAGCTAAACAGGCATATAAGATGTGGGTGCAAGCAGGTAAATCCAGAGATTGGCCTATTCTGGACTACAAAAAGTCCACAGGTGCACAGTATAAATATGCCATTTAATACATTGCTAAATGTAAACAGAACATGAGAGCAGACTCAATGGCTAAAAAACTTCTACGTAATAATGTAACTGACTTTTGGGCTCTAAACAGGTCTACAACATTACTTCCCAGTGTCATTGAGGGTGTATCTGGGGTTGATAATATAGTAGAGCTCTGGAGACATTATTCTGCATTATTTAACTGTCAGAAGTACTCCCTATAAAACAGGAAGCATTGCTTAGAGATATGAGAATCTCCCCTAATGAAGTTCAGCAAGATATAAGGTTTTATAGATAGATCTTTATTGCCTTATTTGATTTAATCACCTTTTACATGTTTTCCCTTATCAGTGGTTTTAATTTATTTAATTCTCAGTTTGAAGCATTTTTGGTTTGGTATGTAAGCTGTTGGGTGTGGACAATAAAAACTGTGGTGTGCTTCAACTATCTTCTGACTGATTTTTGGGCTTCTGATTAGGCTTGATGATGTCTTCAAGTATCATTGTTCGTATGTTTCAGGTTGTGTGTCGATAGTAGCTTCAATGCTGTGTTTACTTTGACTATAAAAACAGTGTCTGGAGAAACCTTGGTCTGCCTTAATGTTTGCCAAAAAAAACTGTTGAAGAGTGAGCTCCAGCTCTTGTTTCTATCTTCATAATGTTAAAGTCCTTCAGCTGTGAGGCTCCTGGTCCAGCAACTGGTCAATGGAAGATGGACAGAAAACCTACTGTTGTAGGTATTATTAAAACTTTAATATTATATATTCTGTTTGTTTTTCTCTTTTCAGATTTGCCACAACATTATGTCTATTATTAAAGAAGATGATTCATAATTTTATCCTCAACCAAAAAGAGATTTCTGTTCTGGACCAGAGGGAAACAGAATCTCCACAAACCAGAGGGACAGCAGAGGAACCAGAGCTTGAACAAGTAAAACAAGAAAAGTTTGGATCAGAACCTATGAAGATAGAAGACCACATGGTACTGAAGCAAGAGACAGATACCTTAATAGGAACAGTTTCTGGATCTCTAGATATAAAAGAAGAACCAGAGGAACTTACACATGTAAAAGAAGAGGAGTTTGGATCAGAACCTATGGAGATTATGAAGAAAGAAGACCACATGGTTCTAAAGCAAGAGTCATATACCTTAATTGGAACAGTTTCTGGATCTACAGATATAGAACTAGAGGAACTAGAACTGAAACAAATGAAGGAAGATGCTCATGAATCAGAATATCAGCAGGTGGTAAAGATTGAGGTTGAAGACATCAGTCTGGATGAAAACCAAGATGCAATGAAGCAGGAGACTGATACATTAATAGGAAAATATTCAGGATTTTATGAAATCAAAGAGGAACCAGTAGAACTAGAAGCTAACAAACTGAAGGAAGAGGAGCATGGAGCAGGACCTCAGCAGACGGCAAAGAAAGAGGCTGATGGCAGCAGTCAGGATGAAAACCAGGATGTACCGAGGCAGAAGACTGATACCTTAAAATTAATGGCTTCCGATGTTGAAACAGACAACCAACAGCCTGAACTTAATAGAAACCAAATCGTCTTTCAGAACTCTCCTAAAGCAGAGCATCATCAGGAAATAAAGACCAGTGAAACCTCGGGATCCAGCAGAGTTAAACGGCAACAGAAGAGAGCTCAGAAAACCAGAGGTCAAAGTAACAATGTAGAGAAAGGGAAGAAGGACAAGGAGATTCACAAAGGTAAAAAATGTAAAAAAACTGTAAAGAAACAGTGTGAAGTGTGTAGTAAATGTTTCAAATTCAGATGTAATTTAATAGCTCACGTGAGAACTCACACAGGTGAGAAGCCTTTCTCATGTGTAACCTGTGGGAAGAGTTTTAGTCGAAAAAATAGTTTAAATACCCACTTGAGAATTCATACAGGAGAAACGCCTTTCTATTGTGTTAACTGTGGAAAGTCTTTCAGTCGAAGAAGTCACTTGAATTGCCACATAAGAATTCACACAGGTGAGAAGCCTTTCTCATGTTTGAGATGTGGTAAAGGTTTTTCTGATCAAAATCATTTGAAAGTGCACATAAGATCTCATACTGGAGAGAAGCCTTTCTCATGCACAACATGTGGAAAATGTTTTGGTCTTAAAACTCATTTGAATAGCCACATGAGAACTCATACAGGAGAAAAGCCTTTCTCATGTATTACCTGTGGAAAGAGTTTTAGTCTTAAAAGTCAATTAGATAGTCATATGAGAAGTCATACAGGTGAGAGGCCTTTCTCGTGTATAACCTGTGGAAGGAGTTTTAGTCGAAGAAATTACTTATCTACTCACATGAAAACTCATACAGGTGAAAAGCCTTTTTCATGTATAACGTGTGGAAAAGGTTTTAGTTATAAAAGTAATTTGGATATCCATATAAGAACTCATACAGGTGAAAAGCCTTTCTCATGTATAACCTGTGGGAAGAGTTTTAGTCATAAAAGTCAATTGGATAGCCATATGAGAACTCATACACGAGAGAAGCTTTTCTCATGTATGACCTGTGGGAAGAGTTTTAGTCGAAGACTTCACCTATCTGCTCACATGACAACTCACACAGGAGCGAAGCCTTTTTCATGTTTAACCTGTGGGAAGAGTTTTAGTCAAAGAGGTCATTTATCTGCTCATATGACCGATCATACAGGAGAGAAGCCTCTTAAATGTATGACCTGTGGAAAAGGATTTAATTATAAAAGTGGTTTGGATATCCACATGAGAACTCATACAGGAGAGAAGCCTTTCACATGTGCAACGTGTGGAAAAAGTTTTAGTTGTACAAGTCATTTGAATAGCCACATGAGAACTCATACAGGTGAGAAACCTTTCTCATGTATAACTTGTAGAAAAGGTTTCAGTCATAAAAGTACTTTGACTTACCATCTTAGAACTCACACAAAATAGAAACCATTTCCTACTTGTTGTAAATATGTTGTCACTCTGTGGTGGACTAGCAGGCTAATAAGTCCATGACTTTGATACGAGGGACCCGGGTTCAGGGATTGCATCTGAATAACGGTGAATAATGGTGCAGCCGATACAGACTTACTTATAGTTAAGGTGTCTATTGTAGCTGTAATTTCCTTTCTGTGACTTGTGTGGAGCTCCAATAAGGCATTTTAAACTGCTTCATTAGATCAAACTCTTACAAGTGAGAAGATTTCACGGTTATGAATGTTGTCACTATGAATTTAGCAACAGTTTAAGTTCCCTTGCTGATGTTAGAGGCCTTTGATTTTTATAAACTGTGGTTTAATGTATTGAAATCTTCTTCTGCTAATCTTTTAGATCTATGATCTCATTTTCCGACCTTCTGCCGATCTCGTCTTGTTCAGACCTGGCATTTACATGTCCTGGAAAATTTAGTTGGAACTTTTAGCATGACACACCTGGAAATAGATATTAGATGATAGCTAAAGATAATAATAATAACAATAACAACACATTGACATCACAATATAGACTGCCAAGTTGAAAAAGCAGGTCTACTGACAGTCAGTAAAAGACTAATGAATGAAGTACATCTGTCAAGATGATGGCAAAAGCAACATAATTCACATAAGTTTAATTTATTGCCATTTATTTACTTAAACATTTTGGATGACCCATGTATATACAGGTCCTTCTCAAAATATTAGCATATTGTGATAAAGTTCATTATTTTCCATAATGTCATGATGAAAATTTAACATCCATATATTTGAGATTCATTGCACACTAACTGAAATATTTCAGGTCTTTTATTGTCTTAATACGGATGATTTTGGCATACAGCTCATGAAAACCCAAAATTCCTATCTCACAAAATTAGCATATCATTAAAACGGTCTCTAAACGAGCTATGAACCTAATCATCTGAATCAACGAGTTAACTCTAAACACCTGCAAAAGATTTCTGAGGCCTTTAAAACTCCCAGCCTGGTTCATCACTCAAAACTCCAATCATGGGTAAGACTGCCGACCTGACTGCTGTCCAGAAGGCCACTATTGACACCCTCAAGCAAGAGGGTAAGACACAGAAAGAAATTTCTGAACGAATAGGCTGTTCCCAGAGTGCTGTATCAAGGCACCTCAGTGGGAAGTCTGTGGGAAGGAAAAAGTGTGGCAGAAAACGCTGCACAACGAGAAGAGGTGGACCGGACCCTGAGGAAGATTGTAGAGAAGGGCCGATTCAGACCTTGGGGGACCTGCGGAAGCAGTGGACTGAGTCTGGAGTAGAAACATCCAGAGCCACCGTGCACAGGCGTGTGCAGGAAATGGGCTACAGGTGCCGCATTCCCCAGGTCAAGCCACTTTTGAACCAGAAACAGCGGCAGAAGCGCCTGACCTGGGCTACAGAGAAGCAGCACTGGACTGTTGCTCAGTGGTCCAAAGTACTTTTTTCAGATGAAAGCAAATTCTGCATGTCATTCAGAAATCAAGGTGCCAGAGTCTGGAGGAAGACTGGGGAGAAGGAAATGCCAAAATGCCAGAAGTCCAGTGTCAAGTACCCACAGTCAGTGATGGTCTGGGTGCCGTGTCAGCTGCTGGTGTTGGTCCACTGTGTTTTATCAAGGGCAGGGTCAATGCAGCTAGCTATCAGGAGATTTTGGAGCACTTCATGCTTCCATCTGCTGAAAAGCTTTATGGAGATGAAGATTTCATTTTTCAGCACGACCTGGCACCTGCTCACAGTGCCAAAACCACTGGTAAATGGTTTACTGACCATGGTATCACTGTGCTCAATTGGCCTGCCAACTCTCCTGACCTGAACCCCATAGAGAATCTGTGGGATATTGTGAAGAGAACGTTGAGAGACTCAAGACCCAACACTCTGGATGAGCTAAAGGCCGCTATCGAAGCATCCTGGGCCTCCATAAGACCTCAGCAGTGCCACAGGCTGATTGCCTCCATGCCACGCCGCATTGAAGCAGTCATTTCTGCAAAGGATTCCCGACCAAGTATTGAGTGCATAACTGTACATGATTATTTGAAGGTTGACGTTTTTTGTATTAAAAACACTTTTCTTTTATTGGTCGGATGAAATATGCTAATTTTGTGAGATAGGAATTTTGGGTTTTCATGAGCTGTATGCCAAAATCATCCGTATTAAGACAATAAAAGACCTGAAATATTTCAGTTAGTGTGCAATGAATCTAAAATATATGAATGTTACATTTTCATCATGACATTATGGAAAATAATGAACTTTATCACAATATGCTAATATTTTGAGAAGGACCTGTAGTATAGCATTCTTTGTGCTCTAATTCAAATTTCTTTACTGGAGATCAATGGAAAAGATCAAACGTTTAAAACATAAGATACACATGAGGAACAGGTAGTATCGCATAAGGTAACTTTAAAATGTAATTTTAAGCAAATAAAAAGCAAAAGCTTAGGTATGAAATAAATACTTAGAGGAATGTTTGATCATTCTGAGAAATCTGCAGTGAAGCCAGAGCTTCGCAGCATAAAAACTAAATGCTATCTGTGTTTAGTTCTGGTTCTGGGAACACTGAGTGTGCAGATCTTTAATGGCTTGAGGGTCTACATGGTTCCTACCTATTCTGGCAACTGTTTGGTGGTAATAGAATGCTTTTTTTATTTATAGACTTAGTGGTTAACATTCAGGTCCAAAGCCACAATGAAACCTAGGGTTTTTTGCATGCTATGTGATCTTTAGCATGATTGAATCAGTTGAGTTTGGTTACCAACCTCATACTTAAAAACAATGTCTTCCATCTATTTTGCATTAAGTTGGAGGATAGTCTGACTCTTCGCTGTTAGATGTTTCAGTAACTTTAATAACCTACGATCAATTAAAGAAACAGAAATGTGTTGTGAATTGGCGCTATATAAATAAAACTAAATTGAATTGAATTGAAATATAAACTTGTCTGTATTAGCATTAATTTTGTAAGTGATGTTGGAAGTATTTCATAAACTGAGCAAGTGGGATAATATACAGTCATGGCCCTAAATGCTGGCACCCCTGAAAGTTTTCAAGAAAATGAAGTATTTCTCACAAAAAAGGATTACAATAACACGTTTTGCTATACACATGTTTATTCCCTTTGTTTGTATTGAAACTAAACCAGAAAAGGGAGGAAAAAAAGCAAATTGGACAGAATGTCACACCAAACTCCAAAAACGGGCACGGTGATATAAAGTTGGGCAGTTGAAGGAAACTGTCCAGCAGAGTCTCTGCTGCAGTTCACCTTCTAGTTGTCTTCGTTCCTCTTTTACGGGGTGATATCACTGGCAAAATTAAGACTATTGGGCACCCAGTGGTGGCTTCTTCCGTGCTGCTATATCCATTCCAAAGCCAGCTACTGATCTGATTAATGATAGGCTGGCACTGGCAGATGAGAAGGAGAGTACTCACTTGCGATAGTATTGGGGAAGCTGGCGTTGGCATTGGAGAGGCTAGTGATTGGCATCACTAGGCTGGTCACGAAGCTGAAGTTGGCTTCCGATTGCAGCTTCTGATTTGGTAAACAGTTAAAGGGCCATTCCACCTGATTTATTTATTACCTTGAGCATCTCTAATCTGCTGCAACTGAAAAACTACAGTATTTAGACACTTCAAACTTGGACTGGATTGTTCTACACCAATAGCACATAATGAGCATAACTTAAAGAAAACTCAAAACATTAAAAAGGGTTTGTGTTTGTGGGTGGTTTAGATGTCTCAATAAAATAGGTCCTACTTCAATATTGACATTGAGGGTCACAGCTGAAGGTCATCAACATTTTAAAGATACAAACAAGGGCTGGAGCTTAGTGTTCAACTGTAGGTTTGTTTTGTGCAAACATTAAGGCAGACCGTTGGCTGTCGAGGATGTGCACCACAATTATTGGCACCCATGCTTTGTCCATGAGGCCTGAAGTCCTGAAGGTTTTAGATGTTCCTGCTCCTACACAATAGCTGCTCTGATTCTGACCATGGAATGACCTCCTCAGTGGATCATCAGGTCTTCCAGAGGCCTGTTAATGAACTGCTCACTCTAACTGGGCTCAGCCCACAGCTTTTCTAGAAGACGGAGGACTGGAACAACCATGGTAGAGGCTGGATTTTCTGTCTGAACCGTTAGTTATACATCATTAATGACCCATTTTTAGTTGGGGGATTTTTTTCCACCTACTGAAAGTTTGACAAATTAAAAGATAGATCGATCCAAATCTTTTATCATCCACCTAAAAACAATAAAAACTTATTGAATTCTATTTAAAACATCTTTAAAAGGAGATAATAGAAATGGTTCAGGGTACTTGATCTATAATTCAGTTCATTCATTAAACCACTTGTTCTTCTACATTTTTGACCCAAATGTCATGCAGACAAATGTTTCTAGTCGGCCCAACATGCAGGTCTGAACAGGACCTTCGTCTCTTTAGGAGACGTCTGAGGAAAGCAGAATTTTCAGGGTAAACCTGAATAAACTGTGATCTGAACACAACAGTTGGATGTTTGTCTAGAGAAGCAAAGTTCAAACTGTTGCTGTCAAATGATTTTCTTTTTTCTTTGTTTTTGACATTTTGTTCAAGTTTTCTAAACCAGATGTGGAACCCTGCTGTGTTCTGCTGGGATTTACAAAAACTCTTTATGTGGATTTTCAGTCTTAACCTTAGTTTTAGTTTTGTGGGGACGTTTAGCTTAATATTAATATGAATAATGAGAAAATGGGAAATATTAAAGTTTGTTGTTCTTTTCAGCAGTTTCTGTCAGGAGGGATGTTCAGGAAAAATGACTCAATAAACATTAATGGCTGATTATTGGAGGATTTCTGACTGAAGAAGAATTTAAGTAAATTGTCATAAATGTTTTGCTTTATCTGGTTTTCTACAGATTGTATTAAAATGATTCATGATGTGAAATAATAAAAGGACACATTTCTCTGTATTTAATAAGTGACAACTATTAAAATGCATTAACAGTTTGGGTGTTTTGGTGTGGATTAATGCTGCAGTAAATGATATTAATGTACATCAACAGTAGTATGAATAACCGGAAAGCACCCATCACGTGTCCAAATAACCATGGCAACGGTGCTGTGACAGCCAAAGAACTGGTTCCTTTCGGCAGAAAAACGCTAAGACTGTGTTTGCAGATCATGAGGGATGTTTGTGGTGAAAACCCAGCAAACAAACTAAAGCTACTTGAGTGACATCAGTGACTCAAACCTGATTGAAAGTCTGTTGGCTCAAACCCATTTAGTTCTACAAAGTGTGTATCTAAACCAAACAGCGCCATCTAGCTGCTGCACTGAGCTCAATCATAGCTGAATGCTGATCATCATGTGGTGACTATGTCTCCATATCTCTATCAGGAAGACTGTCACCACACACTATGTGAAGAACTTTAAATTTATACAAACATTCAGGACGTCACATAAAAAGATAATCTAGAAGGCGCCATCACCACGGAGGTTTGTTCCCAACACAACTATTATTATTATAATTATTATTATTATTATAGTATTAAGGAATCATGAGCTGAGGCCATCGTTGCATAAGTGAAACACACAAGGAATTTGACTCTGGTACACTTTGTTTGGGTTCTTTTTGGGGGGTTGTTGTTTAATGCTTTATAAAAGATATTTATGGATATATCTTTATGTCCTTAAACACACATACAGGGGTTGGACAATGAAACTGAAACAGCTGGTTTTAGACCACAATAATTTATTAGTATGGTGTAGGGCCTCCTTTTGCGGCCAATACAGCGTCAATTCGTCTTGGGAATGACATATACAAGTCCTTCTCCAAATATTAGCATATTGTGATAAAGTTCATTATTTTCCATAATGTCATGATGAAAATTTAACATTCATATATTTTAGATTCATTGCACACTAACTGAAATATTTCAGGTCTTTTATTGTCTTAATACAGATGATTTTGGCATACAGCTCATGAAAACCCAAAATTCCTATCTCACAAAATTAGCATATTTCATCCGACCAATAAAAGAAAAGTGTTTTTAATACAAAAAACGTCAACCTTCAAATAATCATGTACAGTTATGCACTCAATACTTGGTCAGGAATCCTTTTGCAGAAATGACTGCTTCAATGCGGCGTGGCATGGAGGCAATCAGCCTGTGGCACTGCTGAGGTCTTATGGAGGCCCAGGATGCTTCGATAGCGGCCTTTAGCTCATCCAGAGTGTTGGGTCTTGAGTCTCTCAACGTTCTCTTCACAATATCCCACAGATTCTCTATGGGGTTCAGGTCAGGAGAGTTGGCAGGTCAATTGAGCACAGTGATACCATGGTCAGTAAACCATTTACCAGTGGTTTTGGCACTGTGAGCAGGTGCCAGGTCGTGCTGAAAAATGAAATCTTCATCTCCATAAAGCTTTTCAGCAGATGGAAGCATGAAGTGCTCCAAAATCTCGTGATAGCTAGCTGCATTGACCCTGCCCTTGATAAAACACAGTGGACCAACACCAGTAGCTGACACGGCACCCCAGACCATCACTGACTGTGGGTACTTGACACTGGACTTCTGGCATTTTGGCATTTCCTTCTCCCCAGTCTTCCTCCAGACTCTGGCACCTTGATTTCCGAATGACATGCAGAATTTGCTTTCATCCCAAAAAAGTACTTTGGACCACTGAGCAACAGTCCAGTGCTGCTTCTCTGTAGCCCAGGTCAGGCGCTTCTGCCGCTGTTTCTGGTTCAAAAGTGGCCTATTCGTTCAGAAATGTCTTTCTGTGTCTTACCCTCTTGCTTGAGGGTGTCAATAGTGGCCTTCTGGACAGCAGTCAGGTCGGCAGTCTTACCCATGATTGGGGTTTTGAGTGATGAACCAGGCTGGGAGTTTTAAAGGCCTCAGGAATCTTTTGCAGGTGTTTAGAGTTAACTCGTTGATTCAGATGATTAGGTTCATAGCTCGTTTAGAGACCCTTTTAATGATATGCTAATTTTGTGAGATAGGAATTTTGGGTTTTCATGAGCTGTATGCCAAAATCATCCGTATTAAGACAATAAAAGACCTGAAATATTTCAGTTAGTGTGCAATGAATCTAAAATATATGAATGTTAAATTTTCATCATGACATTATGGAAAATAATGAACTTTATCACAATATGCTAATATTTTGAGAAGGACCTGTACAAGTCCTGCACAGTGGTCAGAGGGATTTTAAGCCATTCTTCTTGCAGGATAGTGGCCAGGTCACTACGTGATACTGGTGGAGGAAAATGTTTCCTGACTCGCTCCTCCAAAACACCCCAAAGTGTCTCAATAATATTTAGATCTGGTGACTGTGCAGGCCATGGGAGATGTTCAACTTCACTTTCATGTTCATCAAACCAATCTTTCACCAGTCTTGCTGTGTGTATTGGTGCATTGTCATCCTGATACACGGCACCGTCTTCAGGATACAATGTTTGAACCATTGGATGCACATGGTCCTCAAGAATGGTTCGGTAGTCCTTGGCAGTGACGCGCCCATCTAGCACAAGTATTGGGCCAAGGGAATGCCATGATATGGCAGCCCAAACCATCACTGATCCACCCCCGTGCTTCACTCTGGGTATGCAACAGTCTGGGTGGTACGCTTCTTTGGAGCTTCTCCACATCGTAACTCTCCTGGATGTGGGGAAAACAGTAAAGGTGGACTCATCAGAGAACAATACATGTTTCACATTGTCCACAGCCCAAGATTTGCGCTCCTTGCACCATTGAAACCTACGTTTGGCATCGGCATGAGTGACCAAAGGTTTGGCTATAGCAGCCCGGCCGTGTATATTGACCCTGTGGAGCTCCTGACGGACAGTTCTGGTGGAAACAGGAGAGTTGAGGTGCACATTTAATTCTGCCGTGATTTGGGCAGCCGTGGTTTTATGTTTTTTGGATACAATCCGGGTTAGCACCCTAACATCCCTTTCAGACAGCTTCCTCTTGCGTCCACAGTTAATCCTGTTGGATGTGGTTCGTCCTTCTTGGTGGTATGCTGACATTACCCTGGATACCGTGGCTCTTGATACATCACAAAGACTTGCTGTCTTGGTCACAGATGCGCCAGCAAGACGTGCACCAACAATTTGTCCTCTTTTGAACTCTGGTATGTCACCGACTACGCCAAAACAAATTCCTTGTATGTCCAAAAACGTACTTGGCAATAAAGCTTTTCTGATTCTGATTCTGATTCTGATAATGTTGTGTGCATTTCAATATTTTGAGCAAAACTGTGCTCTTACCCTGCTAATTGAACCTTCACACTCTGCTCTTACTGGTGCAATGTGCAATCAATGAAGACTGGCTACCAGGCTGGTCCAATTTAGCCATGAAACCTCCCACACTAAAATGACAGGTGTTTCAGTTTCATTGTCCAACCCCTGTATATAAAAAGGTACATTTGCAACATCTGTATGCTGTTGTTTTGTACTCTATTAAATGTTCAACAGAGAAACAGTGTGGGGGAAGAAACTGTCTCTGTGGCGGCTGGTTTTAGGAGACAGCGCCACCTGGAGGTAAAAGTGTAGATTTTAGCTGCCCGTTTCATGACCGTTGACCGGTATAAGTCCTGGATAGAGAGAAGGTCAGCACTGATGATTCTCTCTGCAGTCCTGATTGTTCGTTGCAGTCTGGACCTGTCCTGTACTGATGATGAGCCAAACCGCTCTGAGAGCAAAACTCCTAGGCTGCCATCAGCTGCACCTTCTTGGAAGTTCTCACATGTTCACAACATTAAATAGACCTAAAATTCAAAGTGAAAGTGGGACACAATCCTTAATAATTAAATCTACAACTAATCATGAGTTAATTCCAACTTTTTAGTTTTGTCATGTTGGAAAAGAGAAGGAGTTTTAATGCACACAAACACTACCAAACCAGCACGGTTCCCCCTCACTGGTCCCTCCCCCGTGGCCTGTCAGAGCTCCAAGGTTGTCCCCACACCAACAGTTCTCTGAGTCTACAAGTGTCTGTCTTTGTTTCAACCTGATTGTGCAATCATATGGGGTTCTGGGATATTTTATTAAGTTTTGCCCTTTTAACTCACTATTAGCACTTTGTATTTTCTCCTGTCTACCTGAGGGAAAAATAAACCTAAGAGGTTTAAGACCACATTAAGTAAAACGAAGAAGTAGTGATAGAAGACACTGAAGAATCCGATGACATGTACATTAAAAGCAGAAAAATATGTATCTATAAACATAAGAAAAATAAAGGTTTAAATACAACAAATGAAACACTGTCAAAATGTGATGAGATCCTTTCATGTATCCATGCAGAAATTAGGAAATTCCCATAAAAGAAAATACAAATTAATAAACTATTCACATTCTGAGGCAAAGATTGGGTATGCCCATCCTAGAGTCATGCATTATTTCGTTTTATGTACAGAAGTATTTACCATTGTTGTGAATAAAGAAATTACATATGAAAAATTATTCTTTAAAGTATCAAACATTATGAATGATTATAATACACAAATATGAAATTAAGAAAGGAATGGAGGATGATTTTTATTAGACATATATCAATGATTGCTGATTGACGTGATCTTACACTGATGACGAATACAAATGCAATAAGGTTTAATTTTCATAATGTTCTACTAAACTTTGTTAACCAAGTTTATATGTTAAAGAAATAATGTTAATCAATGTTGATGTATGAATAGATAGGATGAAGGTAAAACATGATGGTTTTGATCTGAAGTTAATGCTGCATCTAAAATGCAGTAAGGAATTTAAACGTTGAGTAAGCAGAGAATGGAGCAGATGCTGAGAACTTACAAAAGGTCCCTGAGTAAAAAAAGGAACTATTGAGCAGATGGCTCCCGGCCCGGAGTCGGACCCAGGACCTTCCTGCTGCAAGGTAACAGTGACACCAACTGCACCACCGTGCAGCACGAAATATATTTCATTTTCCATTAAAAATTAGCTTTAAAATATAAAAGAATTTTCATGTAAAATTTTTACCTAATAATTGAATTTATTGTTGAGGATATTTTTATGTAATTCCAGCTGTTTTTTTTTTCATAATGTCACTTTACAACTGAATGACGGTGGGGACCCTCTGACATAATCTGAAGAGAGTGTGTTGTCCCCCCTCATGATTATAGATAAATAAATTGCTGAAAGCGACACAAAAGTATATAACAGGTAAGCGTTAGTGGGTACTTTGACCCATTATTTCTCCAAAAATCTACACTAAAATTATTAAATATTTATTTTTTACATAAACATGTATGTGAAAGTTGTAAATATTTCATTAATATAAATGTTCTTAAGGTTACTTTTCTGTTTTCCTCTTAATTTCTCAGCTAACGTCGGCTGGTGTGACTGTCGGCTCACTGGACCACAGTGAACTGTGCTGGGTGACAGAAAACATAACAGCAGTAACCCTGATGGTTATACCAGACACCAGTAATATCTTGAGTGCTGTGTTCTGAATTTTTCATGCGGACACGGTGCTCAATGGCTCTTAGGGGATCCACAATGGTGGCGTCGATGCTAACATTCTGGAGAGCAATTATCAACATTACAACTCAAAATACCATATGATAAATTATTCCCCTCAGTTTGATCTGCTAAGGTAACCAGGGCTGAATGATAAAATCTCCACCATCCTTCCTAAACCTTCAGGTGGCGCTGTAGCTACACAGATACCCAGGAAACTAACCTCTATGTAAGGCTCAGCCAATGAGGATGCAGCTCCAGCCCGTTGATGCTGATTGGCCCACAGTCATTCAGTTGTAAAGTGGAGTTATGAAATAAATGGCCTTGAGGAAAATCACACTTATAAAATAAAAGCTGGCTTTAAGAAATAATAGCTGACATTTAAAAAATGACATTTTGAAACAAAAAACTGCTGGGCAATAATTTCAATTATTAGGTAAAAATTTTATTTAAAATTATTTTATATGATAAAGCTGATTAATAATGGAAATGACATATATTTCATAATAATGAGCTGATAATTGAATATGCATTCAATTATTTCACAATTTCATTGTCATATTAAATCATGCGCGTGTTTGTCAAGCGGAGGCGGAAAGTCTTCAGACTGATCTGATTGGCCGGATTTTCATTTTAAGTTTTCTGGGGATAAAACTAAAATAATGTTTTTCACACTGAAAAGAGTTGATGAATCAAGTTGAAATTATATGGTCAGAAGTTGGAAAGCGTTAAACAATTTAAATTTCCTGGGTTGTGGTTTGATGAAAGAATGGGGTGTCCACATTACATCACAGAGCAGGTGCATTTATACAGAGACTTGATTACACACAGGTGGATTCTATTTATCATCATCAGTCATTTGGGACAACATTGGATCATTCAGAGATCCTCACTGAACTTCTGGAGTCAGTTTGCTGCACTGAAAGTAAAGGGGCTGAATAATATTTCACGTCCCACTTTTCAGTTTTTTATTTGTTAAAAACGTTTGACACATCCAATAAATTCCATTCTACTTCATGATTGTGTCCCACTTGTTGTTGATTCGTCACAAAAAATTAGAATTTTATATCTTTATGTTATATATATATATATATAAGCCTCCAGCTGTGCAGCCACTAGGTCTAGAGCCTACTCTAAATGGGATGTTGCTTTGAATGGTTAAAATGTCAACTGGATAACTATTTAAACACGGTTAGTAGCATCTTCAATTCTCACCCAGACTTTCTTAGATTCATTGGATGGCATGATCTCCAGCTGTTGAGAAGTTGCAGACTCCTGATCCAAATAACAGTAAGTGAACCCATGTTGGTGTTCTTGTGAGGAGCTCGCTGGCATCATGCATACAACAGAAGACATCAATTTACAATCTATGCATTGCGAGATAAACTCTAGCTCACTACAAAAATCCAAAGCCTTTGCAACTTGCAAGCAATGTCACAATAATAAATGTGCAGTTGTACATAATGCTTTATATTGAGCACTCAATTTCCACCATGTTTGAGTCATAACTTATTTTGCATTTCCCCTTTTGTAGATCTGGTTACTAGTAACTACCGACAATCACAAATTGATGAAGGTGATTTATCAAGCAGTCTCATATGATAATATTCTGGCAGGTTTATAATCTCTGCATTGCCTCACATTGTCTTTATGACATTTTTTATTAAAGTGATAATTGGGGAAGTGCATTTGGCTTTCATCTATTTGTTTTATGATACTGTACTCTTTCAGTAACAGTCCTGTTTTGAGACATGGGGATACAACTCCAAGGTGTTTATGACATATTAGTAAGTTTGACTGACAATTCAGATTAGTTTTGTGTTTTTACTCCTAAACTATAGTGAAATGTAACTATTTGTTTCTACAGGGATGTCGGGATACAGCTCAGGGCAGTGCAACACCCCACCAGGTGTTCCACAGCAGAGACCAAATGGTATGCCATTGTATTCCTCATTAAGACACCCTATTTACTACATACATGTAAAGTGATCTATTTGTAGACATTAAATCACACTGCTCATGTTTTTTGCATTTGTTTTTCCATCTACACTTCAGATAGAACATCCACCAGTATGATCCATTGCGTTCGGTATCTAATCATGGTTGCAATGGTAAGTGAACAAGACTGTCATTTAGCATTTGTTTTGATGTGTATGTGTGAAAGGTTGGATCTCTATTCAGATGATGATCATTGCTCACGTCTTTGTTCACTCCACCTCTTTGATTGAATATTTTAACAGTTTCTACAGTTATACAATAATGTTTAGAAGCCAAACATAAAACAAGGCCCTCAGAGACTTGTTTCCTGTGTAGTTCTCTGTATTGCATTCATCTGAGTTCTCTCCTGATTGGATACAGAAAATTCCCTTTCTGTTGAAGAGCTGTAGGGAACAAACTGTTCCCTGTTGAACAAACACATTTCAACAATTTCAACAAACACGCGCACCTTACCTTTCAAAATGTGTGCAACGATTAAGTTGCATGAATGTTTGGGTTTTACAGATGGAACCACACAGATGGCCGGCGAAGACGTGCAGCTTTTGAAAGGTAAGTCTATTGGACATAGTGCATTACTCATGTTTTATTTGCAAGTTATTTTTATTTCTTACTTAATGATTTTAACTTTTCTTCTGAAGAACTTGCCATCCAAAAGATTACTTCAGTGCTCGCTGAAGAACTTGTGGTGGTGAAGGATCTGTCCAGAGATGTGCAGTTCATCAAGAAAGAGTTGGCTGAGGGCAACATGACACCAGGTGGTACCCAGGAACCAGCCACTGCATCCCTTATGCTCCCCTTCCAGCTGCCAATCGCCAGTGAATAAGATGGAGTCATTACTGATGGAAGAATCAGTCTGTCAAAAGATGGTCATTTTTATCAAATGTAGATCATTTCAGTGTTGTCTTAATCGTTCTTCCTATGGGAAAATGTGTTTAACTCAAATTCTAGTCTAAAAGTTCCAAATGTGTCACAGAGCTTGTAGATTTATGAAACGTTTTGAAATTGTCCAATATACCGTTTACATATTGACATGATCAAAATTGGGATCAGGAGAGTTAATGTAGTTAAACAAAATGACTGTCATGAACATGAATGAACACCAATATCAGTGACTGGATAAAGTACCAAACTATTTGGTCGCTCTGTGTTCATACAATAAATGATGACATGCTGTTCTTAACGCAGTGCCTTCATTTTCTTCTCTCTGAGTGAGACTGCTCGCATGGCTTTGGTAGGAGGCACCAATTCAGATAACCTGATGAGATGGATGTTGGCAGCTGCTATGACCAGCACCCTGGCCAGCCGGCTGAACTGGGCTGGAAAGAAAGACATGCGTTGTTCAGAAAGCAAGAAGCCATTCAAGGACACAACACTACAGCACTCCATGTTTGGTGAGCTTCTTCCTCTGCAAACTACTTCATATGTTAAGTTTAGGGAATGAGGCATGACTGCTGGTGATTCAGAATATAATTATGCACTTAGTGTGGCATATAGTAGAGAATTCTAATCCAACTCCTATAATGTATCACATCCTCTTTGCTCTTTCATGTCTCTTCTGTATGAAAGGCAAAAACTTTGAAAAAGTGTTATGTTGGAATAAAGTGATGCTGAAAGTGCAAGCTAAGAAATGAACAAAGGATAACGTAATTGATGAGCTTTAGAGGTGCATGGATACATCGCCTAGATGGAGTCAGGCTAGGCATTTGCTTGTCTTTCCACTCCTGTCTAACTGGATGCTCACTGTAGCTTTTGTTAATAAATCACACCTCTGTGAAGAGAGAGACTCTCATCATCAAACATCATCTCATTCCGGCAAATCACAATTTGAGTCCTCACCGTTGTTATCAATGTTTGTTTATACAGGTCCTTCTCAAAATATTAGCATATTGTGATAAAGTTCATTATTTTCCATAATGTCATGATGAAAATTTAACATTCATATATTTTAGATTCATTGCACACTAACTGAAATATTTCAGGTCTTTTATTGTCTTAATACAGATGATTTTGGCATACAGCTCATGAAAACCCAAAATTCCTATCTCACAAAATTAGCATATTTCATCCGACCAATAAAAGAAAAGTGTTTTTAATACAAAAAACATCAACCTTCAAATAATCATGTACAGTTATGCACTCAATACTTGGTCGGGAATCCTTTGGCAGAAATGACTGCTTCAATGCGGCGTGGCATGGAGGCAATCAGCCTGTGGCACTGCTGAGGTCTTATGGAGGCCCAGGATGCTTCGATAGCGGCCTTTAGCTCATCCAGAGTGTTGGGTCTTGAGTCTCTCAACATTCTCTTCACAATATCCCACAGATTCTCTATGGGGTTCAGGTCAGGAGAGTTGGCAGGCCAATTGAGCACAGTGATACCATGGTCAGTAAACCATTTACCAGTGGTTTTGGCACTGTGAGCAGGTGCCAGGTCGTGCTGAAAAATGAAATCTTCATCTCCATAAAGCTTTTCAGCAGATGGAAGCATGAAGTGCTCCAAAATCTCCTGATAGCTAGCTGCATTGACCCTGCCCTTGATAAAACACAGTGGACCAACACCAGCAGCTGACACGGCACCCCAGACCATCACTGACTGTGGGTACTTGACACTGGACTTCTGGCATTTTGGCATTTCCTTCTCCCCAGTCTTCCTCCAGACTCTGGCACCTTGATTTCCGAATGACATGCAGAATTTGCTTTCATCCAAAAAAAGTACTTTGGACCACTGAGCAACAGTCCAGTGCTGCTTCTCTGTAGCCCAGGTCAGGCGCTTCTGCCGCTGTTTCTGGTTCAAAAGTGGCCTATTTGTTCAGAAATGTCTTTCTGTGTCTTACCCTCTTGCTTGAGGGTGTCAATAGTGGCCTTCTGGACAGCAGTCAGGTCGGCAGTCTTACCCATGATTGGGGTTTTGAGTGATGAACCAGGCTGGGAGCTTTAAAGGCCTCAGGAATCTTTTGCAGGTGTTTAGAGTTAACTCGTTGATTCAGATGATTAGGTTCATAGCTCGTTTAGAGACCCTTTTAATGATATGCTAATTTTGTGAGATAGGAATTTTGGGTTTTCATGAGCTGTATGCCAAAATCATCCGTATTAAGACAATAAAAGACCTGAAATATTTCAGTTAGTGTGCAATTAATCTAAAATATATGAATGTTAAATTTTCATCATGACATTATGGAAAATAATGAACTTTATCACAATATGCTAATATTTTGAGAAGGACCTGTACAAACACTCAAATTTCTCCATTCATTGTCAGTGGGAATGTAATGTTTGTGCACACACACCAAAAGCTGGACATAGGGGGGTTAGAGTCCCTCAAAAAAGAAGAAAGGGGGGTGGAGTAAATTGTATCAGATATACACTCTATCTTCCTCACTTATTTCTGTGTTTTTCAGTTGCTGCTGTTCAACAGTTTAACCCAAAGCTGACTGACAAGGACTACAGCAAAACTGTCAAGAAGTGGCTTTGTTATGCGCCAGAGCGGGAGGGAGGCATCCCAAGGAACCAAACCCAAGTCAAGCGAACCAGAGTCAAACTTAGGTTACACACTGTTTCCATGGTTCATACAGTAAAAGGCATGGACACCATGGGCAAGTTTGTTCTGTCAGTCAAAAAAAAGTCAAATATGTTTTGCCTCTGCCACCGCTCGGGCTGCGGCACGCTTGGCCTCACGGTACCCGTCAGCCGCCTCAGGAGTCCTACAAGCCAACCACAGCCGATAGGACTCCTTCTGCAGCTTGACAGCATCCCTTTCTGCCGGTGTCCACCACCAGGTTTGGGGATTGCCGCCGCGACAGGCACCGCAGACCTTACGGCCGCAGCTACGGGCAGCAGCATCGACAATAGATGCGGAGAACATGGTCCACTCGGACACTATGTCTCCCTGGAATATGGTCAAAGCTCTCCCGGAGGTGGGAGTTGAATACATCCCTGGCCGAGGGCTCCGCCAGACGTTCCCAGCAGACCCTCACTATGTGCTTGGGTCTGCCAAGTCTGTCCAGCTTTCTCCTCTTCCAGTGGATCCAACTCACCACCAGGTGGTGATCAGTGGACAGCTCAGCCCCTCTCTTCACCCGAGTGTCCAAAACTTGCAGCCAAAGGTCTGATGATACGACAACAAAGTCTATCAATGACCTCCTGCCTAGGGTGTCCTGGTGTCAAGTGTACTGATGGACACCCTTATGTTTGAACATGGTGTTCATTATGGACAATCCGTGACTAGCTCAGAAGTCCAGTAACAAAACACCACTCAGATTCAGATCGGGGAGGCCATTCCTCCCGATCACGCCTCTCCGGGTGTCACTGTCTTTTCCCACGTGGGCCTCTTCCTGACCGCCACGTAATGTTGAAGAGGCGGTCGGGGACAGTGCCTCTAGACTGGCAGACTGGGGTGGTGGTCCCCCTTCATAAGAAGGGTGACCGGAGGGTGTGTTCCAACTACAGGGGGATCACACTCCTTAGCCTCCCTGGTAAGGCCTACGCCTGGGTATTGGAGAGGAGAGTCTGGCTGATAGTCGAACCTCGGCTTCAGGAGGAGCAGTGTGGTTTTCGTCCCAGCCGTGGAACACTGGACCAGCTCTATACCCTCTACAGGGTACTGGAGGGTTCATGGGAGTTTGCCCAAGTGGTCCACATGTGTTTTGTGGACCTGGAGAAGGCATTCGACTGTATCCCTCATGGTGCCCTGTGGGGGGTGCTCCAGGAGTATGGAATCGGGGGCCCTTTATTAGGGGCCATCCGGTCCCTGTACGAGCGTAGCAGGAGTTTGGACCGCATTGCCGGCACTAAGTCGGACCTGTTCCCGGTGCATGTTGGACTCCGGCAGGGCTGCCCTTTGTCACCGGTCCTGTTCATAACTTTTATGGACAGGATTTCTAGACGCAGCCAATGGCTGGAGGGGGTCTGGTTTGGGGACCAGAGGATTTCGTCTCTTCTGTTTGCAGATGACGTTTTCTTTAAGGTCTGCATCTAGTCAGAGACAAAAAACAAGACAGGTTTTTCCATAAATACTTATCATACTAATAGCAGTCACCAAACTAAAAATGTCCAAACTGGAATTGTTTGACACAAATTCTCAAATCTTTTCAGTCTGGCAAAGAACAGGGGTAGCAGACACAAGACCCACCATTTTGTGTCAAGTTCCTCCATTTGATGTACCCAATGGAACTTACCATACGTTCCCTCTGAAGGAAGGTATTCTTACTGGGAGCAAAACACTTGTAAATACACTCACCGGCCACTTTATTAGGTACAACCGTCCAACTGCTCGTTAACACAAATAGCCAGTCACATGGCAGCAACTCAATGCATTTAGGCATGTAGTCGTGGTCAAGACGATCTGCTGCAGTTCAAAACAAACATCATAATGGGGAAGAAAGGTGATTTAAGTGACTTTGAACGTGGCATGGTTGTTGGTGCCAGACGGGCTGGTCTGAGTATTTCAGAAACTGTTGATCTACTGGGATTTTAACGCTCTACCATCTCTAGGGTTTACAGAGAATGGTCTGAAAAAGAGAAAATATCCAGTGAGTGGCAGTTCTGTGGGCGCAAATGCCTTGTTGATGCCAGAGGTCAGAGGAGAATGGCCAGACTGGTTCCAGCTGATCGAAAGGCAACAGTAACTCAAATAACCACTCGTTACAACCAAGGCATGCAGAAGAGCATCTCTGAACACACAACACGTCGAACCTTGAGGGGGATGGGCTACAGCAGCAGAAGACCACACCGGGTGCCACTCCTGTCAGCTAAGAACAGGAAACTGAGGCTACAATTCGCACAGGCTCACCAAAATTGGACAATAGAAGATTGGAAAAACGTTGCCTGGTCTGATGAGTCTCGATTTCTGCTGCAACATTCGGATGGTAGGGTCAGAATTTGGCGTCAACAACATGAAAGCATGGATCCATCCTGCTTTGTATCAACGGTTCAGCCTGGTGGTGGTGGTGTATGTGGGGGATATTTTCTTGGCACACTGTGGGCCCCTTAGTACCAATTGAGCATCGTGTCAACGCCACAGCCTACCTGAGTATTGTTGCTGACCATGTCCATCCCTTTATGACCACAGTGTACCCATCTTCTGATGGTTACTTCCAGCAGGATAATGCGCCATGTCATAAAGCACGAATCATCTCAAATGGTTTCTTGAACATGACAATGAGTTCACTGGACTCAAATGGCCTCCAGAGTCACCAGATCTCAATCCAATGGAGCTCCTTTGGGATGTGGTGGAACGGGAGATTCACATCATGGACGTTCAGCCGACAAATCTGCAGCATCTGTGTGATGCTATCATGTCAATATGGACCAAACTCTCTGAGGAATGTTTCCAGTACCTTGTTGAATGTATGCCACCAAGGATTAAGACAGTTCTGAAGGCAAAACGGGGTCCAACCCGGTACTAGCAAGGTGTACCTAATAAAGTGGCTAGTGAGTGTACTCCTCAAAACAGTGAAGTCAAAGCTCTACTTTAATTATTTATGGGTTTCTTAATTTAATGAATGGAAGTGTAAGACTGCTTTCACTTTGTATTCATTTTGCTTTCTTTAAAGGCTCAAGGCCAATAGTTGCGGAAAGAACTGTAGAATGACCTGATAATCTGTAATTTGTACATTATGTCTCTGTTCCCTGACAACCATTTTTTTGAGTTAAAGTTGAGATACAATGCTCAAAATAGGCTTAATATGTCATGTCTTACCTCTTTTGAACTTTTAGTTCTTGCTGACGTCTGTCAGATCCTTCCTCAGTTAAAGAGCACCAACTATAAAGTCTGCATCCACCTGAACCATGAAAATTAATATTAAAACCAAACTATAAATCCTAAAACAAAAAAATAAGAAGCTTCACAAAGTACAAATAAATGACAATTTATTTTTATAGGTCATAATTTTGCTACAGCATGTTTTGCTGAAATTATCACAAATGTTGGAATCCTAATAAGCAGTAAGACAAGAATGCTTGCTGAGTGACGTGGATAAAATTAAAGCATATGGAAATGTTACTTTAATAGTGTAAATACAGGGGTTGGACAATGAAACTGAAACACCTGGTTTTAGACCACAATAATTTATTAATATGGTGTAGGGCCTCCTTTTGCGGCCAATACAGCATCAATTCGTCTTGGGAATGACATATACAAGTCCTGCACAGTGGTCAGAGGGATTTTAAGCCATTCTTCTTGCAGGATAGTGGCCAGGTCACTACGTGATACTGGTGGAGGAAAAAGTTTCCTGACTCGCTCCTCCAGAATACCCCAAAGTGGCTCAATAATATTTAGATCTGGTGACTGTGCAGGCCATGGGAGATGTTCAACTTCACTTTCATGTTCATCAAACCAATCTTTCACCAGTCTTGCTGTGTGTATTGGTGCATTGTCATCCTGATACACTGGCACCTGCCTTCAAGATACAATGTTTGAACCATTGGATGCACATGGTCCTCAAGAATGGTTCGGTAGTCCTTGGCAGTGACGCCCATCTAGCACAAGTATTGGGCCAAGGGAATGCCATGATATGGCAGCCCAAACCATCACTGATCCACCCCCATGCTTCACTCTGGGCATGCAACAGTCTGGGTGGTACGCTTCTTTGGGGCTTCTCCACACCATAACTCTCCCGGATGTGGGGAAAACAGTAAAGGTGGACTCATCAGAGAACAATACATGTTTCACATTGTCCACAGCCCAAGATTTGCGCTCCTTGCATCATTGAAACCGACGTTTGACATTGGCATGAGTGACCAAAGGTTTGGCTATAGCAGCCCGACCTTGTATATTGACCCTGTGGAGCTCCCGACGGACAGTTCTGGTGGAAACAGGAGAGTTGAGGTGCACATTTAATTCTGCCGTGATTTGGGAAGCCGTGGTTTTATGTTTTTTGGATACAATCCAGGTTAGCACCCGAACATCCCTTTCAGGCAGCTTCCTCTTGCGTCCACAGTTAATCCTGTTGGATGTGGTTCGTCCTTCTTGGTGGTATGCTGACATTACCCTGGATAACGTGGCTCTTGATAGATCACAAAGACTTGCTGTCTTGGTCACAGATGCGCCAGCAAGACGTGCACCAACAATTTGTCCTCTTTTGAACTCTGGTATGTCACCTATAATGTTGTGTGCATTTCAATATTTTGATCAAAACTGTGCTCTTACCCTGCTAATTGAACCTTTACACTCTGCTCTTACTGGTGCAATGTGCAATCAATGAAGACTGGCTACCAGGCTTGTCCAATTTAGCCATGAAACCTCCCACACTAAAAAGACAGCTGTTTCAGTTTCATTGTCCAACCCCTGTATGTCCTAATCTTAATCTTGTTATTATTAATCTGTCCTTCTTTCTGCTCCTTCTGTCAGGATTAGTGCAACGGAGGACCCCGGAATGCAGACAAGCAGGCAGCATGACGGTAAGTGAAAAGATTTAATCGTGGCATTAACAAAAAAACAAGGTGACATGATATGAAAATGTTTCCACGATAGTAACACAACAGGTGTGTATTTATGGAGAGTGAACCAGGTGAAGCAAGAAGACAGATTAGCTAGGTGCAGGTGAACCGAATAAAGTTGATTGACAGGAGAAAACAAAACGTGGCTAGAGCAGAACAGAAATCCAAGGATACAAACTATAGAAATATAACTAGAAAAACATGAAACTAAAGCATAACCAGATCCAAAAAACCTAACTTGACAAAACATGAACAAGAAGACAAAAACTAAAGCATGACCAGAAGCATAATTCAAAATCTATCAATAATAATAATAATAATAAACCAAAAACACCCACAAATCATGACACCTTCTTCCAGTTCTCATTTCACCTACAGCCATTTTAATCCAATATAACCATCTTCCTTTTCCTTCTCCATCCCACCTTTTCTGCCATTCTTCCTTCAATTTCTGTTTGATGATGCTCTCTGCATCTGATTTACTTAAATGTACTGTAATATTTATGATTTTGTGCTGCCTTCTTAGCCATCTCATTTCCTTTATCTCCAATATGTGCTGAAACCCATAAAATAAATAAAGAAATAATATTTTCTCAAAACCCTGTCCTGTCTGACCATTTCTTAATAACCTTTGAGTTTAATTTAACTGAGTACTCCACACCTGAAAGAAAATTTCATTATAGTAGATCATCAGACAATGCTGTAACAACCTTTAAAGAATCTGTTCCACTTTTAATCTCATTATCACTGAAAAGCACAATGGAGGGCAATAATTTTGTTTCTTCTCCTTCACAAATTGATTCTCTTGTTCATAGTGTTTCTTCATCATTGCGTAATGCATTAGACAATGCAGCCCCCTTGAAAAATAAGGTAATTATTAATAGGAGGCTAGCTCCTTGGTTTAATTCAGAGCTGCATACTTTAAAGCACAATGTTAGAAAATTGGAGAGAAAATGGTGCTCTACACACCTAGAGGATTCCTACTTAATCTGGAAAAATAGCCTACTGTTGTATAAAAAGACACTTCACCAAGCCAGAACAGCTTATTTCTCATCATTAATAGAAGAGAACAAGAATAATCCTAGGTTTCTCTTTAGTACAGTTGCTAAACTTACACAGAGTCATAGATCTGTTGAGCCATCCATTCCCTTAGCTCTCAGCAGTCATGACTTTATGGGATTCTTCTTAAATAAAATTGATTCTATTAAAAATAAAATCTTTGACATACTCCTGAAGATGATTACTTCATCCTCAGCAAGTGAGACAACATTGGAAATAACTGCAGAACCTGATCTGTGTTTGGACTGTTTTGATCCTGTGGAGCTTCCTGAGTTATCAGAAATATTAGCTTCATCTAAACCTTCAACTTGTATGTTAGACCCAATCCCAACCAAATGTTGTGAATTGGCACTATATAAATAAACTGAATTTAAATTGAATTTAATTAAAAATGCTATTGATAAACCCATCATTTGTAGTCTGAATAAAGTTTGTTGTATTTCTAGTAGAATGTCTGACCTGCTGTCTGAATGGTTATATTTTAAATTCAATAATACTGAACTTGAATCTGAATAAATTATTGTTTTTAAAGGTTTTATGTCTTCCACCCACTGTACTGCTAAAAGTATTGCTAATATTTCTCCTCTGTATACTGATAAACCATTTGTGATTCATTTTCCTATTTTTATTTGAAATTCCGGTACTATGAATGCTATTCCTATTTTATCATTTTCGATGCATCTCTATAAATCTGAAGGAATTGGTAATAATTATTAACATATTCCTGTACTGTATTTAACTCTAATATGCATGTTCTTTTCTTTTTTTCCATTAAAGACATATCTACCTGTGCATCTGATAAGATCCAGGGTGGAACAACAGCTAGCGGGAGTATTGGACTCATTACTATATTTTGTACATGAAATTCTTCTGTTATTTTTTTAATGATCCATCTAAAACTTCTTGTCTCTTTTTTAACTTTTTCCCAGCATGTCTTCAAGATGTCTTGTGTTGGATGATCCAGGTTATTACCTTGTAAATTTACCCAGTAATTTATCGTTAATTAAGTTCTCCTTACATCTAACAGCATTTCTCCCATTTGTACTTCGAGTTGTTGGGGTTGTTTTAAAAGCTCCAGTACAAAGTCTTAATGCTTAATGTTGAATAATATCTCATTTTTCCAGATGTGTCTTTGCTGCTGAACCATATATAATACTTCCATAATCTATATTTGATCGGATCAATCCTGTGTAAATTTGTTTTAACGCTTCCCTGTCTGCTCCCCAGTCACTGCCAGCCAAACATCTCATAATATTTAATACTTTCTTACATTTGTCAATCTTTTTCTGAATATGTATATTCCATAGAATTTTCTCATCAAACCATATTCCTAGAAACTTTATTATTTAACTTGTTCTAATTCTTGATTATATAATTTTATTTCCTCTCTTGTTTTTTTACCGTGTAAATACCATAACTTTTGTTTTCTTGACTGACAACTTGAATCCCCATTGAGAAGCTCACTCCTCTATCCTTCTTATCTCAGCCTGTATTTTCTTTCCAGTTTACATTTTTCCTCCTTTTCCATATGGCTCCATCATCTGCAAAAAGTGAACATCCAATTTCTTTCCAATGTCTGCGAATACATCGTTTATCATTATAGTGAACAATATTGGACTTGTAATACTACCTTGAGGTGTTCCATTTTCTACGACATATTTTGTTGATATTTCTTGATCTATTTTAACTTGAAGAGTTCAATTTGTTAAAAAGTTTTGAATCCAGTAAAACATTTTCCCAGTAATTTTCATTTGATTTAATTTAATCAATAACCCTTCAACCCACATCATGTTATAAGTTTTCTCTATGTCAAAAAATACAGCTACTACACTTTTTTTATTAACTTGCGCTCTTCAGATTTCATGTTCTAAACATAACGTTGGGTCATTCATATTTCTCTCTTTTCAAAAACCACTTTGAACTTTAGTAATGTACCTGTTCATATTCAAATAATATGTTAATCTATTATTAATCGCGTTTTCCATTATTTTGCAAATATTAGACGTTAAAGCAATGGGTCTATAATTTCCTGGTTTAGTTGTTGGTTCGATGATTGACTCCTTCCAGCTCTGAGGCAGCTCCTCCTCCTCCCAGACTTTATTATAAAGCTCTAATATGACGTCTTTAGATGTTTCACTCAGATGTTGTATCATTGTGGATCAGATGTGATCTTTACCAGGTGCTGTTTTCTGTATTTTTCTGAGTACAGAGTTTGGTTCAGCTTTTGTAAACGGTTCATTCATTAAGTTATTTGTTTCTTCAGTATTCTGTAGTAAATCTTTGTATTCCCTCCCTTTCCTTCCCTCATCACTGATGTTACTGGAACTATGAATTTTACCAAATGTTTCAGCTAGTATTTCAGCTTTTTCTTCATCTTTTACTATAGTAATCTATTTTTAATATTGGATATCCATATTCTTTCTCAAAACCATTCATTCTATTAATCATTTTTCATATTCTGTTGATTTTTGTTTCTCTTCCTATTGTACTACAAAAGTTCCTCCAATATTCTATTTTTGCATTCCTAATAATTTTCCTTCTCTTTTCTTTTATATTCAATGAAGTTCTGAAATACTGGATTTATTTTAAGTGCTTTAAATGCTTTATTTCTTAACTTTATTACTTCTCTACATTCACTTGTCCACCATGGTACCATTCTCTTATCGCACCGTCTTTCTCCTTTCTTTATTGAATTTTCTGCAGCTTCTATAATTGTTTTACAAACACTTTCATTTATATTATTTACATCAACTGTCATGTCTATTTTTCCTAGATTATTTTCACTCAAATATTGAAATTGAATCCAGTCTGCCTTATTAAAATTCCATTTATTTATTTTTATATTCTTCATATTTAATGTTAATCCTATTCTGATCTTAATGAGATAATGATCACTTCCTATTGTTGTATTTTTATCAATATCCCACTCACATATACCAGCTAACGAATTTGATACCAAAGTTAAATCAACGTGACTTGCGTAGAAAGTTCTAAACTCAACTCTCACACCATAAGAGAGCAACAGGACCAGTGCTCATGCACATTAGTATTATTATTGTTATTATTCAAACGTATTAGAGTATTTGTTTTGTGTTGACACGTTTTTCTGCTTTTGTTTACACTGACATAATAGGTAACATTAAATATAGACGGTCAGATAATATGACAGCTGATATCACAACTTGTTCTCATGTCACTTATAGTAAAAGACTAAATAATTCAGCCAAACTGTTTCTGATGACGCTTTACCTCCTAAAATAAATAAAAGGTAACATTTGACCACAAACATCCTGATTATTATTGAAATATACATGGTCACAATTGATGGTTGATTCACCATCAATTGTCGACCTGACCCAAAAATCAACCTTTCTGACGTTAATTCAACATTAAATTAACATAATTTGCTATCTGGGAGATGATGATGAGAAATATGAAGAAACCTGTTGTGCAGGACTTAAAAATAAAGGGATTAATATGTAGAATCATAGGGAACAGTTGAGGGAACCCTTAGATTGAAATGTTTAAATTCCAGACAATATGCTTTAGCGATATTTAATATTTTTAAAAGGGGATTTTACATTTTATTTAAAATTTTGTTTCTGAGTAACATCCGGAACAGCAGGTGGCGGTAATGCGCCATCAGGGTGGGAGCTAATCATGTCACACAACAGGAAGAGAAGGAGCAGGAAGCAGAAGAGTTCTGTGAGAGACGGTTGGACCCGTTCAGAACCTTTAACAGGAAGCGGAACGTACTGATCACCAAGGTGAAACCGAAACTTGGACCTTCAAGTATGATTTATGAATCCGAACCGCTGCAGCTGAGCTCGGCTGCTTCCTTCGCATAAAGAGGCTCCTTGTTCCTCCCAGAGACGGAACCAGCAGCGTCCAGGAGCCGCTGAGGACACAGAGACAGAGGGACAGACAGGGATCCCGCTCGGTGAGTAACTCTGCTGCTCACACGGTCACTCAGCGGCATCATGTCCGCTAACTGAGCTCAGTTGAACCGAACCTTAGAACTTTATGTTGATGAATGGAACCAGCTGACTCTTATGTGGTGGATTCTGAGCCCTGATTAAACCCAAATCACTATCAGGGACCTCCTGCTGCTAGATGTTATTTATTGGAGCCACAGAACCACATTTCCCTGCAGCAGACTATTAGAAAAGCGGAGTTTTTTAGAACCTTATTCATTTTCTCTTACGAACATAAAACGCGCGGTAACGTTGGTTTTAGGTTAAATATTGGATTTTCTTCCTTGTGTTAAACCTGATCCTGTCGGTCTGATTTCAGACAGCAGCTCTCTGGTTTCTCCCTTCTTCCACACACAGTGGTCCGCTTAGGGACCCTCAGTAAATTCACGGACAAGAGAAGAAGAGTCTTTATTGCCATTGAACAGGCGAAACGTGTAACACAATGAAATCAGTGGAAGACATGTCAAATAATAATAAATAACTGCTCAAAACACACTTTTAAAATATAAAAACACTAAATACAAATGAAAAAACAACAGACAAGACTATAAACAGAGACGTACTAGGACATTAAAAAATGAATATGAACTCTACACATCTATACTTGCTTCAGATATTGTAAGAAAACTATTGCACTTTTATAGGAATTGAAAATCGCACATCTGCTTATTGCACATGACCCGTAGCTAAAACGACGCTTGATATTGTCACCTGAGTGTATTCAACAAGCCTGTGGCCCTGCTGTAAAAGCTGTCTCTCGGTCTGTTTCGTGTTTTTAGCACCCTGAAACATCTGCCAGAGGGCAGCAGCTGAAACACCCGCTGTCCTGGGTGCCCTCTTGAGACAGTGGGTGCTATAGAGGTCCTTGAGGGAGGGGAGAGGGTACCCAGTGATCTTCTGGGCGGTGTTAACAATCCTTTAAAGTGCCTTCTTGAATGTTGTGGTGCAGCTGGAGAACCACACAGAGATGCAGTACATCAGCACTCTTAATTGAGCAGTGGTAGAAGACAGTCAGCAGATCCCTCTTCAGGTTGATCCTCCTCAGGAAGTGGAGACGCTGTTGTGCCCTCTTTACAACCGCCGAGGTGTTGGACCTCCATTGGAGGTCTACGTCCATGCGCACACACAGGAACTTGAAGCTGGGCACCCTCTCCACACACTCCCCGTTTATGGAGATGGGCTGCAAATCAGTTGTCCTCCTCCTGAAGTCCACAATTCCCTCCTTTGTCTTTGAGGTGTTGAGGACCAAGTTGTTGACTGCCCACCAGCCTTTAGACCCCTTCCCTGCAAGTTGTTAGTCGTCAGAGATGAGTCCCAGTAAGGTGGTGTCATCAGCGGATTTAATAAGGTTGTCTGGGTGGGTGCTGATGCAGTCGTGGGTGTACAGGGTATAAAACAGAGGACTCAGTACACAACCCTGTGGATAGCCAAGGTTGAGGCTGAGGGCTGTGGAGATATAAGGACCCACCCTGACTCTCTGTACACAGTCTAACAGAAAATCTCTGATCCATCAGCTTTGTTACCAGTCTGTTGGGGTGTGTGGTATTGAAGGCAGAACTAAAGTGGACAGAGCAGCCTGGCATAGCGCCCCTGCTGCTCCAGATGGGAGATGGTGGTGTGGAGCGCTGTGCAGATGGCGCCCTCTGTTGCTCTATTACCTCTATATGCAAACTGAATTGGGTCGAATGTGGATGGGAGGCAGGACATGATGTGGCTTCAGACCAGTTTCTCAACACACTTCATGACCACGGGTGTAAGAGCAACTGGTCTATAGTCATTTAGCCTGCTGATGGTGGTCTTTGGCACTGGGATGATTGTGGCCGACTTTATTAGGCAGGGTGGGATGAAGGACTAGGACAGTGAATCATTGAAGATCTTGGTAAAGACCCCGGCCAGCTCATCTGCACACTCTCTGAGGACCCTCCTGGTGACTTCATCTGGTCCAGACGTCTTTCTGGGGTCCGCTGCCTCTAGTGTGCACCTAACCTCAGCTCGACCACTCAGCTGCCACAGATCCAACAAGACCGTGCAGAAACATGATGTCAGTGGCCCGCTACGCCGAAATTTAGGCCGTATCGGCCCTTTGACTGACATCTGGGCTCCCTCTCCGTGTGGTTTTTATGTCGGCTATTAAGCATGCACTGAGTCAGTTCCCGCCTTCTTTCACCCTATGACCCTGTGCGATCGCTAATGGTATAGCTTTCTAAAATCATGTCCGCTTCGAAGGGTGGGTATAAACGGCGTCATATCACTGCGTTCTTCCCGGTAGCTGCCAAACATAAATCAGGTGACTGTCATTCCACTAACGGCGAGGAGCAAAATGACGGGCCTGCAGCCAGTACCAGCGCTGCGTCAGGTATTTCTGCTGTTGGAGGACTTAACAAGCAGAAGAAACGGAGGTCTGGCATCGATCCAGCATGGAAAGAAAACTTCCAATGGCTGAAAATAACCGCCCATGAAGCTGGTAGGCCTTCACATCGGGTTCACTGTTGAACCTTTGGTTTTACTTAATGCTGCCTAGTCAGCAAATATAAATTACTGTGTGCTGCCTCTGTACTCTGTACACATTAACTGTGTCCAACAGGTGAATTATTGCTAAAACTCACACAATGATAATGCCCCTCTAAGCTGCAAGGTAACCCTTCCAAACACCTTAAAATCTATTAACTTTTAATAGCTTAGAAAATCGTTTCTCTTTAGACCCTCCCCCATGCTCATAAAAAATCCTGGTGAGAGCCATGCGAATATTAAAATCTGTTGCTATAATATAATATAATATATTATATATAATATATAATATCTTATCAGTATTTAACACAATGTCAGATAAAGAAATGTTAGATTTGGTATAAGAATGCATAGACAGGACCTGGTAGATGATACGAAATTTCAAACGGAACTGGTTTTAGCGCTTTACAATTTATCATCAGTCATTTTCTACCGCTTATTCCATAGTGGGTCGCGGGGGAGCTGGTGCCTATCTCCAGCAGTCTATGGGCGAGAGGCGGGATACACCCTGGACAGGTCACCAGTCCATCGCAGGGCAACACACAAACAACCACGCACACACAGTCATTCATACCCCTAAGGGCAATTTATAATATATATATATATATACAATTTGGATGGGCGTGATTATCGATTGGATCGTCTATCGGCGATTGAAGGGTTGGATCATGATTTATTTTTTCAAAGGGCGATCTTTATTAATTAATTTAATGCCGTGCTGGGGATGTAAAATCAATTTTATATGCGCGCTTCTCTGTAATTTAAAATGTTTTAATCATCATCCCCGTGATCTGTGCAATAGAGGGAATAAAATGCGTCTTTCTCTTTTTTCCTTTCACTTTTCTCGGAGTAAGCGCCAACGCGGCTCCTCTTCGTACCTCCGCTCGTCATCTTCTTGCGCTATACTCTGTGCGCCACAAGTGGTGCCGATAGTGCTGTATACACATATAGTCACAAAACGAATAAACCATGACAGGCATACATTTGAACAAGTAACTTTATTACAAATCGAGAGTTACAGTGTTAAATAAACTGGCTTTAATAAATAATGTGTACAAACAAAAAAGCTTAAACGGTAGAATTTCTTAGAAAATGTGAATGTTACCACAAAATAAAATCACTTCAAATATGACGCCTACTTAGGTTTGCCTTTCATAAGAAATTATTTCGAATGAACTTAAAGCTTAAAACATTAAACAATAGAACATTGCAGCCTGCGTATGATAAACAAATGAAAATAAATATATGACCTACTTTTACAAATTATTTGACAAAAAAACAAGCATGTTAACTTTATCTGGCTTTAGCAGACTGCGGTACCGGGTTACAACATTACCTGCTTTACTGAAAATGCGCTCCGATGGCGTGCTGGTCGCAGGAATGCACAAATATTTCTGTGCAATTTTTGCCATTAAGGGTAAGCGGCTTTCGTTCCTTTTCCACCATTCAAGAGCGTTGGTTTCTCCATCAACTACCTCTTCTTGGAGGTAATTCGCCATTTCCGCCTGCGCTCGTTGCTCAGGAGTTGCAACAGGTGCAGGTCTTATTGAGCCAAGGAGACTGTCCAGTGTTTTCTTCTTTTTGCTTGGCTGAGACTGGGAGAAAGGAGGTGCATCGTCGTCATCCGTAGAGTCCCGCACAGTCACAGGTGGTCCGGAAGTAGTCTGCTTCCAGAACAGCACCATCTCATCCTCCAGCTGGGTTCTGATGTAGTCCAGGTCAATACTGCCCACGTGAGTAGCTTTGTACCGCGGGTCAAGGAGGGCAGCTGTGCGCATTAACTGGATGATCTTGTCGTTGTCATATCTACTGTCAAGTTGCTCCAGGATCGTTTGTTTAATGGCTGCAGTCAGTTTGGCATCGCTCTCTTTTTCCTTGAGAGTATCTTTAATCAAGTGAAGCAGAGGCAGCAGCAATGAGATGGTGACATCATGCTCACTTGACAAGATCTCTGTAAATTCAGATACAGACTTCAGGCCTTCTGTGACAGCCTCCAGCACGCTTACATCTTGCCAGCTAATGGTTGGTTGTGTGCGCCGACTCCTGTCATCAGCAAAAACCTTTCTGATGTGAGGCAGCAGGGTGAGGATCCTCTCTATCATCGCATATTTGCTGCCCCAGCGCGTTGCACAATCCTGTTTTATAAGAGAAAATATAATGGGCAAAGGGCAGTTATAGGCTGAGTAAAAGCAATATGCGTATTGTTACTTTCTAAATGCGCTGTCTTCTGTGTGTATGTTTGTATGCAGACACCGATAAAACTATCCTCCAATCTATGTTATGTTATTATTGGTAATAATACAGTGGCAACACTAAGCTAGTGATGAAATTGTACATTTTTAACAGAAAACATATGATTGAAACTGAGTTTGTTATCGCTTGGTGGGATAACGGCTATATGTTAATACTTACAGTTATTAAAGAAAGCGGTTTCTTTATCCCCTGTTGCTCTTTCCTGAGTTGCTGTCGCCTTTGCCAACTGTGTGAAAAGGCTCCATTTATTTGGCGACACACTTCGAAAGCCCGGTCCGTTTTGTTTTTTTCTTTATTCAAGGCATTGTTGACGGCTAAGTTCAAATTATGCCCGAAACAACTGATCCATGGCCACTTAAGATCACGAACAGCTGCAACGATGTTGGCTCCGTTGTCGCTTGTAATGCAAACAACTTTCTCTTCTCCTATTCCCCATGCTTGCAACCCATCCTGGAGTGCTTCAGCTAGCACCGCCGCGGTGTGACTCTCTGGGGTAAAAGCTGTCTCGAGACATTTGGATTTTAATGTCCAGTCTTTTGAGACATAGTGCGCAGTTATGGACATATAAGGAGACATGTTAATGCTTGACCACATATCCGTAGTCAAAGCAATGAAGTTGGCCTCTTTTAATTCATTAACTATTTCCCTTCTCAGCTGTTCATACAGTTTTGGCACAGCAGTCTCCGAGAAATATTTCCTCCCAGGCGGTTCATTCTGCGCATCCAGTGTAGTCAACATTTTTTTGAAACTTTCTCTTTCAACCGCCTGAAATGGGACGCACTCCTTCGCCAGAAATCTTGCAACAGCTGTTGTACACTTGGTCCATCTTTCGCTGCCTGGCCTGTATTTAGTTGATTTAGCAAAAGCTGCTGATATTGTGGGCTGCCCCCGTGGCTGTCCCCCAGAAGCACCTGCAGCGCTGCTGGTTGGAGGCAGTTTTGCGGCCTCGGCGGGGTGATGGACTCGAATGTGCGCGAATACATTTGTGGTTTGCTTATCCTTTGCAGGCACACATAATTTGCATAATGTGCAAATAGGCTGTGTTAGGTCTTGAGGCTCACTGTTAGCATTTGGATAGAACCTAAAATATGCCCAAATAACCGACTTAGCATTCTTTTTGAGCACCAAATTGCTGTCTGACTCTGCCATGTTTTCGGCACCAAGATTTTTTTTTTTTATGACATAATTGCGCCCGCCCCATCAGCCGATTGGATTGTCTATCGGCGATAGCCAGTGACCTCGATCTTACGATCAGAAAATAGGGCGATTTCCCATCCCTAGTATTTGAGTATTATGCAAATTTAGATAACGAGTTGTTACCGTGATCCTCCTGTTGCTGCCCAGTTTCTCGTACTTGTCGTCTTCCGCTTTATCCAGGACCGGGTCGTTGGGGCAGCAGACTCAGCAGAGACACCCAGACGTCCCTCTCTCCAGACACCTCCTCCAGCTCCTCCAGGGGGAGCCCAAGGCGTTCCCAGGCCAGCCGAGAGACATAGTCCCTCCAGCGTGTCCTGGGTCGTCCCCTGGGCCTCCTCCCAGTGGGACGGGCCTGGAACACCTCCCGAGGAAGACGTCCAGGAGGCATCTGGTATAGATGCCCGAGCCACCTCAACTGGCTCCTCTCGATGTGGAGGAGCAGCGGCTCTACTCCGAGCCCCTCCCGGATGGCCGAGCTCCTCACCCTATCTCTAAGGGAGTGCCCGGCCACCCTACGGAGGAAGCTCATTTCAGCCGCTTGTATCCGGGATCTCGTTCTTTCGGTCATGACCCAAAGTTCATGGCCATAGGTGAGGGTAGGAACGTAGACCGACCGGTAAATTGAGAGCTTTGCTTTTCGGCTCAGCTCTCTCTTCACCACAACGGACCGGCACAGCGCCCCCATTACTGTGGCAGCCGCACCGATCCGTCTGTCGATCTCCCGCTCCATTCTTCCCTCACTTGTGAACAAGACCCCGAGATACTTAAACTCCTCCACTTGAGGCAGGAACTCCCCTCCAACCTGAAGAGGACAAGCCACCCTTTTCCGGTCGAGAACCATGGCCTCGGACTTGGAGGAGCTGATCTTCATCCCAGCTGCTTCACACTCGGCTGCGAACCGCCCCAGTGCATGGTGTAGGTCTCTGCCCGGTTTCTGTTAGACAAAAAACATCACAAATCTAGTCATTGAATAGAGATTTTATTGTCAATCGACCACAACTGATTGTTTTATTTTATTTCTTCAGTTGAGGTAGAATTTATTTTTATGAGATTTGTATGATCTCATATCTTAAGTTAGTTTTGCAGTTAACTTTACTTTATCATTCACATTGGCTAAAACGATTTGGTTTAAGGAAACTCATCAGATTAAATGGTGTTGCTAAATTTGCAGCAATCCCTCATTCTGAGGCTCTCTGCATACAACAACTTTTTACTGATTAAAACAGAACCTTTTTGTAGCATTTCTACCATCATGTACACCATGTCGTGTACAGAGGAAAAAACATACTCTGCCTGTATGGGAAAGGCCAGCACATGTGCAATATGACTGTGATCAGTAGAAATTAATGTGCACATGTACAGCACATGCTGACCGTCCATATAGCCATATAAGTCCCTGCCATTTAGTTGGGGTACAGCATGTGCATGCACCTGTTTTTCAGTTTCAAAGAACATACCGCTACTAGTGGCATAGCAAGGAAAAACAGTTTTTCAGTGTTTCTACTCGTATGTATTGCACGTATATCGCAATTAAAACGGCATTTACATGTGTTAACATAAACGAAAAACCAATCCCGTTTTCAATGGAACTTTGCCGCGTGCACAAGGCTTGAGCATGCATGCAGCAACAGTGGAAAGGAAAATTCTCCTTTAACAAGACGAAACCTTCATCTGCACCAGGACCCGGCTCAGTTTGAGCAGCTAATCATCAATCCGCCGATTGCTCTCATTAATATTCAATGTCTGCACAGGCCAAGGTCTTACAAGTCTAATTCTTTGTCAGTTTCTTGACATTCAGGTTTTCCTTGTGTGGGCAAACTAGCTTCACTGTCTTTCCTCTCCAAAATATGATCAGTGTGATCTTCAGAACAGTTTTCCTTGTCCTTGATGTAGATCAGGGGTTGGCAACCCACGGCTCCACAACCGCATGCGGCTCTTCAGCCTCCTTTATGTGGTTCCCTGGGCTTTGACAAGAGGAGAAAGTAAATAAATATATATATAAAAAAAATTGGTAGCAACAGTGCTACCAACACACGGTGGTAGCACTGTTGCCTTGCAGCAAGAAGGTCCTGGGTTCGGTTCCCAGCCGGGGGTCTTTCTGCATGGAGTTTGCATGTTCTCCCCATGCATGCGTGGGTTCTCACCGGGTACTCTGGCTTCCTCCCACAGTCCAAAGACATGCCTGTTAGGTTAATTGGTCTTTCTAAATTGCTCTTAGGTGTATGAATGAGTGTGTGCATGGTTGTTTGTGTGTTACCCTGCGATGGACTGGTGACCCGACCAGGGTGTACAGGTCCTTCTCAAAATATTAGCACTCTGGGAACAGCCTATTCGTTCAGAAATGTCTTTCTGTGTCTTACCCTCTTGCTTGAGGGTGTCAATAGTGGCCTTCTGGACAGCAGTCAGGTCGGCAGTCTTACCCATGATTGGGGTTTTGAGTGATGAACCAGGCTGGGAGTTTTAAAGGCCTCAGGAATCTTTTGCAGGTGTTTAGAGTTAACTCATTGATTCAGATGATTAGGTTCATAGCTCGTTTAGAGACCCTTTTAATGATATGCTAATTTTGTGAGATAGGAATTTTGGGTTTTCATGAGCTGTATGCCAAAATCATCCGTATTAAGACAATAAAAGACCTGAAATATTTCAGTTAGTGTGCAATGAATCTAAAATATATGAATGTTAAATTTTCATCATGACATTATGGAAAATAATGAACTTTATCACAATATGCTAATATTTTGAGAAGGACCTGTATCTTGCCTCCTGCCCATAGACTGCTGGAGATAGACACCAGCTTCCCCATGACCCTGTATGGATGAAGCGGTACAGACAAAAACTGACTGACTGACTAATAAATAATTTATTTATTGATTTGTTTTTTAATCTATTTTTTATTTTTTTGATGCATAGTTATGTTGGAGTTTGAGGTGATAATAAATTTTGAAAAGGTTTAAAAAGGTTTTTACAAACAGTCAGTCAAAATATGCGTCACATCCACGTCTATAGCCCTAACCTTTACCTGCAGGTGGCTTCCTGAGATCGCGGCCCCCGCGTGGTGCATAAACAGATTTCTTTGCCTTCACTTCCAACATTGCTGGTTTACTTGTGTGCTTGATACAGCATGTGGCCAGAAATGAGCAAACAATAAAAAATGCAACATTAAAAGACAATCCACACAAGCACACAGCATTTTCTGAAAAGTACCCAACTGAAGATGAGCGAAAGAGAGCTAATAGGTATTATTTAATCAACTCAGTGGTAAGGAATGACACAGAGTCAGTTTTACTTGCGGCAAGGGTAGCTGTGCAACACAAACTACGAAGTATTAACACTCCTCCCTCTTTATTTATACATGCTTGGTCACACACAGTTCAAACAACATTCAGGGTGTGTGTGTGTGTGTGTGTGTGTGTGTGTGTGTGTGTGTGTGTGTGTGTGTGTGTGTGTGTGTGTGGGTGTGTGTGGGTGTGTGTGTGTGGGGTCAGAAAGGTTAGGGTTCATTTGTCTTGATTATAAACAAACAGAGGAAGTGGAAAGTGGGGACCTGGTGAATAGCCCCCAGATGCTGCTAATAAAATAATAAAAGCATAACTCATTCTTGTGACCATCTCCCTTCCTGTAACATGTAAGGAGGGAAAAGCACTTAGATGAGTGATAAACAATACAAAAGTCATAAAAACCCTAACAAGAGCTATTTCAGAACTACTATGGAAAGTTGAGCAGAGTAGATATACTTTATAGAAGTGGATCAACTCTCCAAACTCAACTACAGCAGCTGGTTTTGTGGCACAGATTCAAGGATTTTTATTGTCATACCAGCTCACATGTTAAGATACGAAATTCGGACTCAGGTCCCGGTTAAGAAGCCTAATACTTAAGTTAAAAACCCCAAATATAACATACAAAGCTAAATCTAACAATAAAAAGACAAAATATAACAATTAGCAGAAATACACAGTTAAATAGTAAAGCTGAAAGTAACTTCGCAAAGTACTAAATCCACATGTAAGTCACTTTTGGTGGGTCAAGGGTTTAGTCCAGGTCAGTGTGTAGTGAGAGAGTCTACAGAGGGCGGCTCGAGTTCAGCCATCTGACATCTTCTGGTAGGAAGTTGTCTCTGAGCCTGGTGGTCTCGCTCTGAATGCTCCTCAGCCACCTACCTGAGGAGAGGGGTTGAACCAGTCTGTGTGCGGGATGGGTGGAGTCTTTCATGATGTGGATGGCCCTGTCCCTGCATCGTGATGTGAAGAGGTCCGAGGTGGTGGGAACATTGCTCCTTACAGTCCTCTGAGGAGCCTTTACCCCCCCTCTGCAGAGCCTTCCTCTCAGCAGCAGTGCAGCTGCCGTGTCATACGGTGATGCAGCTGCAGAGGATGCTCTCCACCGCACAGTGGTAGAAGCTCCTCAGGACTGATCTCCAGCATTCCTCTGTTTCCTGAGGAAGTAGAGATGGTGGTGAGCCTTCCTGACCAGACTGGAAGTGTTGGCACTCCAGTTCATTGAATATGTGCACACCAAGGTATCTGAAGCTGGGGACCACTTCCACAGGAACTCCTCTGATTTACAGGGGCGGGAGAGGGTGCTTGTCTCTTCTGAAATCCACCACCATCTCCTTGGTCTTCTTCAAGGCTTCAAACATAAAGATATAAAATTCTAATTTTTTGTGAAGAATCAACAACAAGTGGGACACAATCGTGAATTGGAATGAAATTTATTGGATGAGTCAAACTTGTTCAACAAATAAAAAAGTGAAAAGTGGGACGTGTAATATTATTCAGCCCCTTTACTTTCATTGCAGCAAACTCACTCCAGAAGTTCAGTGAGGATCTCTGAATGATCCAATGTTGTCCCAAATGACTGATGATGATAAATAGAATCCACCTGTGTGTAATCAAGTCTCCGTATAAATGCACCTGCTCTGTGATAGTCTCAGGGTTCTGTTCAAAGCGCAGAGAGCATCATGAAGACCAAGGCAACACATCAGGCAGGTCCAAGATACTGTTGTGGAGAAGTTTAAAGCTGGATTTGGATACAAAAAGATGTCCCAAGCTTTAAACATCTCAAGGAGCACTGTGCAAGCAATCACATTGAAATGGAAGGAGTATCAGACCACTGCAAATCTACCAAGACCCGGCCGTCCCTCTAAACTTTCATCTGGAACAAGGAGAAGACTGATCAGAGATGCAGCCAAGAGGCCCATGATCACTCTGGATGAACTGCAGAGATCTACAGCTGAGGTGGGAGAGTCTGTCCATAGGACAACAATCAGTCGTATACTGCACAAATCTGGCCTTTATGGAAGAGTGGCATAAAGAAAGCCATTTCTCAAAGATATCCATAAAAAGTCTCATTTAAAGTTTGCCACAAGCCACCTGGGAGAAACACACCAAACATGTGGAAGAAGGTGCTCTGGTCAGATGAAACCAAAATCAAACTGTTTTGCAAGGAAGAATGGGCAAGAATTTCAGTCTCTCGATGTGAAAACTGATAGAGACAAACCCCAAGAGACTTGCAGCTGTAATTGCAGCAAAGGGTGGCGCTACAAAGTATTAACGCAAGGGGGCCGAATAATATTACACGTCCCACTTTTTAGTTTTTTATTTGTTAAAAAAGTTTGACACATCCAATAAATTTCATTCCACTTCACGATTGTGTCCCACTTGTTGATTCTTCACAAAAACCTAGAATTTTATTTCTTTATGTTTTAAGCCTGAAATGTGGCAAGAGGTTGAAAAGTTGAAGGGGGCTGAATACTTTCGGAAGGCACTGTAGATGCGGAGAGAATGGTCCACTCGGACTCTATGTCTCCAACATCCTCCGGAATCTGGTCAAAGCTCTCCTGGAGGTGAGAAAATGAATGGAACCAAATAAATCTTTTGTTGCACGTTGATAGATCAGGGAGAGCAGGCCTGTTTTATTTATTGTTTGTTTGGATTATAGCTTTATACAACTATATCTTTTTTACTGTAAGGAATATCTGTGAAAAAATTTACTTCTAAAACACTTAATTATTAATAGGTTAACTGTTATATATTTGGTGTTCATTTTTGATTCACAGTAACTGTTTTTATAAAGGATGCAATTAGCAAATTGTTTTGAACAATGCATATCATTTTCAGGTTGAAATATTGTTTTATGTTAAATGCAAGGTAAAAAAAATAAAGATGTTTATTTGTTTTGTATTGTATATTGTATATTATCATTATATAAACAGTAAACATTATGCCATAACTGGTTAAAATATGATTCATTTTGTGAATTGGTGAAAAAATATTTACATTTTACCAATAATTTATTTGACTAAATTGGTTTAGACTAAATTATGATCAAAACTAAATGACATTTTAGTCAAAACACTTAAACTAAATAAAAATGTACTGTCAAAATTAACACTGGTCATCTGTGAACTTCACTATATGAAAGCTAGGATGTCTCACCGATCAGTCATGCGTCAGCAGAGTGAACAGGAAGGGGCTCAACACCCAGCCCTGGGGTGAGCCAATGCTGAGGGTGATGGAGGAGGAGACAGTGTTGTGGATCTTGACAGTCAGAGGTCTGTTGGTCAGGAAGTCCAGGACCCAGTTCCCCAGTGTGGGACTCAATCCAAGAGAAGAGAACTTCTGCACAAGGGTCTGTGGGATGATGGGATTGATACAAGAAGGAATCTTGTAGGGAATCGCCCCGACATTCCAGGGAAGATGAGCATAAAGCTTCAGAAACAGAAGACACGTTAAATAGGTATGAACACTAGCATTTCATTGGCTAATACTTAAAAAAAAAAAAAAGGTTTAGAAGGAGGAGTTGATGTAGTTTTTTATCATATGTTCAGGTGCCTTGCTTGATTGCTGGCTGAGAAAAAAGTCCGAAGAGGATGACAGCACACTGAAATGGACTTGTCAAAAAAACGTTTTTAATTAAATGTTTACAGCTAAGCTGCAACTACGTTTTTTTATTTTAAAGTGGGCTATGTTTTAATTAATTTTATATAAATATGAGAAGTACCTAAAATGACTGTGTAGTTGAGTGTTTACTTGTTAAATAATGGGGTAAAATATGTTATTAGCTGTGTTATCTTTTGAAGCTCCAGACTTCTTTTTTTTCTTTGGTGGAATAGGAGGGAAAATGGCTCTTTTGGTAATAAAGATTGCCGATCCCGGATGTTGGTGAACTACTGAATTGCGACACAATGAACTGGCTCTTCTCTGTTCAGCCATCCTTTTGTGGTGCCGCTGGTTTATAGTCTAAATATTCTTTAGCTTGTTTTCCATTACAGGGACTTTCAGCCATTACCTGGAATTTTGAAAACCTTCTGCACGTTTTGATACAATTTTACCCAAGTCAATTAAATTTCTCCGTTTTATACATCCACTGGTAAGAGGTATTGGTCGGAGGTAGGACTTTCAGATTACCCAGAGTTCATCATTTTAAAACACAGATTACAGTTCATAGTGACATTTACCCTAAAGGTTGATGTTAGACGTTGCTACTTACTTTGCCTCACTGTGTAAATATCTAGTAAGAGTAGACGCTTTTCCCCTCACCTTGCAAACTGTTTTGTACTGAAGGAGAACAAAATTTACACCTTGCGCGCTCTCTCTTACCCATGTAAGAGACATGGGTAAGAGATCATCATACTCTTCATGTTCGTGAAAACCAGATTTAATAACCGTAGAATCTTGGGGTGTTTTTCTGCTGTCAGATTGAAGGTGTTGTCTCCACAAAAGCTTGACTCTTTTAACACTGGGGACCAAATGCTGTAATTAAATCCGGTGCTGTTAACATTTAAGTGCAACTAGAATATCAATAGTAGTGTTAATGCTGTGTTCACTTTGACTCTAAAGACAGTGTTTGTAGAAACCTTGGTCTGCCTTAATGTTGGCACAAAAAGCTGAAAAGTGAGCTCCAGCCCTTATTTTTATCTTCATAATGTTGATGTCCTTCAGCTGTGAGGCTCCTGGTTCAGGAACTGGTCAATGGAACATTGTGTTGTAGGAATTTCGCTAACATTTTACTATTAAATTTTTTGCTTGTTTTTTTTTCCAGATTTGCCACAACATCATGTCTATTATTAAACAAGATGCTCTTGCTCGTCATTTTATCCTCAATCTAAAAGAGATTTCTGTTCTGGACCAGAGGGACAAAAACCAGAGGGACAGCAGAGGAACCAGAACTTAAACAATTAAAAGAAGGAAAGCAAGGATCAGAACCTATGGATATTGTAAAGAAAGAAGACCACTTGGTACTGAAGCAAGAGACAGATGGCTTAATGGGAACAGATTCTGGATCTCTTAATATAAAAGAAGAACCAGAGGAACTAGAACTGAAACAAATAAAGGAAGATGATCGTGAATCAGAATCTCAGCAGATGGTTAAGATTGAGGTTGAAGACATCAGTCTGGATGAAAACCAGAATGCTCTGAAGAAGGAGACTGATACATTAATGGGAAAAGAATCTGGGTCTTTTGAAATCAAAGAGGAACCAGTAGGACTAGAATCTAAACAAGTGAAGGAAGAGGAGCATGGATCAGGACCTCAGCAAATGGCAAAGATAGAGGCTGAAGACATCAGACAGGATAAAAACCAGAATGCTCTGAAGAAGGAGACAGATAAATTAATTCTAACAGTTTCCGATGATCAATCAAACCATCAACAACCTGAACTAAATGGAAAACAAATCATCTTCCAGAACTTCCCTAAAGCAGAACATCATCAGGAAACAAAGACTTACGAGGCTTCAGGATCCAGCAGAGATGAACGGCGACAGAAGGGAGCTCAGAAAACCAGAGGTCAAAGTAACAATGTAGAGAAAGGGAAGAAGGACCAGAAAATACACAAAGATAAAAAATGTAAACAGTGTGAAGTGTGCCGTAAAAGTTTCAAATTCGGTTGGGATTTAAAAGCTCACATGAGAACTCATACAGGAGAGAAACCTTTCTCATGTGTAACCTGTGGGAAGAGTTTCAGTCGAAGAACTCACTTATCTACTCACCTGAGAACACATACGGGTGAAAGGCCTTTCTTTTGTGTAAACTGTGGGAAGAGTTTTAGTCAAAGAACTAATTTATCTACTCACCTGAGAGCTCATACAGGAGAGAAGCCTTTCTCATGTGTAACCTGTGGAAAAGGTTTCAATCAAAAAAGTCATTTGAAACGCCACATGAGAACCCATACAGGAGAAAAGCCTTTTCCATGTATAACCTGTGGAAAAGGTTTTAATCAAAAAAGTAGTTTGAGTAAACACATGAGAGCTCATTCAGGAGAGAGGCCTTTCTCATGTATAACCTGTGGAAAAGATTTCAATCAAAAAAGTAGTTTGAATACCCACATGAGAACGCATACAGGAGAAAAACCTTTCTTTTGCCCTACGTGTGGTAAGTGTTTCAGTCGAAGAAGTCATATGAATGGCCACATAAGAAGTCACACTGGTGAGAAGCCTTTTCCGTGTATAATATGTACAAAACGTTTTTCTGAACAAAATACTTTGAAAACACATATACGATCCCATACAGGTGAGAAGCCATTCTCATGTGAAACATGTGACAAACGTTTTAGTGTAAAAAGTAATCTGATTACCCACATGAAACGCCACAAAGGAGAGAATCCTCATCTCTAACCTGTGGAACAGGTTTCAGTTATAAAAGTAGATTTACTAACCATGTTAGAACTTGCACAAAAAAGAAACCTTTCCCATGTCATACTTGTAGTAAAGTTGTCTGTTGTAGCTGTAATTTTCCTTCTGTGACTTGTGGTAAACGTTTGATTCAAAGAAGCACTTTAAAAGACCTCATTAGAACTCCACACAAAAGACTAATAAATGAAATACAACTCTAAAGATGACAGAATGAACAACATGACTTACATGTCAGGTTTAAACAACCTACAATATGTAGGTTGTACTGTAATAACACAAAAAGAAGAGAGAGAGACAAAGTATTAGTTATTTTACTCGCACGAGGAGAACAGTCAGAGATGTGTTCAGTTACAAGTCTCCCAACCACTCTGAAGCCTATCCGACCGCACTCCTCTTTTTATTGTCTTTGGGGGTCCCTAGTTTACAAAAACATTAATCTCTAAAGGATGGGAAAACAATAGCTGCATCGCAAACAGGTCATAAACAGCTTTATCCTTTAACAACACACTTCCCAGGATCAGTTGTGCCTTTTGTTCAGTGCAATCAGCCTTCATCTTTATGACCTCCTCAACTGGACTGCTTCCTCCTCTGCAAGCTCAACTCCATTTATGATCTTTGCCTGCAGACAACTCATCACATTCTTTACTCACACACATCATGAATGATTATAAGATCAAATAGTTAAGTTAAAATAAAGAATAGGAACAAAATAAGACAAATCTTTATTCAATTATTCCAACATTACATAAGTTTTATTTATTGCCATTTATTTACTTAAACATTTTGAATAACACAGAAAAGTCAACTTTATTTGTACAGCATCCTTGGTTCTTTATCTCAAAGATATATGCTAATTTAAGAAAATAAAAAGCTATGAAAGAAATACTGAGTAATATTTATTCATTCTGAGAAATCTGCAGTGAACCATAAGGGTTGCAGTCCTGATTTAATAGAGCAAACAGTTTCTGTTCATCTCAAGTCTTTAGTGAATTGGCTCCAGAGCCTAGGAGCATAAACATTTAACCCTACCCCCCTGTGTTTAGTTCTAGTCCTGGGAACACTGCGTGAGATTGTTGATAACCTGAGGGTGTACGAAGTTTATGCCTGACCAGAAAATTTGAATTGTATTTCAGACCAAGGCCATTTTGTGCTTTATAGATTATCAACAAGACCTTTAATATTATATGACTAACAGGACACCAGTGATTAGTTGATGCTGTCTGGTTGTATTATTTTTTACAGGCACCACAGCAATGTTTAAATTAAACCATACATAGGTTTTTCTCCATCATGTTTGCATTGAAAACTATTTTTTCTGGTACAGTGTTTAAGTTGGTGTAAGGCCTATTTATTAATAGGTTTTGTGTGGTTGTTAAAATGTAGCTTTGTGTCCACTAAGATACCTGGATGTTTTTGCATACCTTGTGATCTTTAGCATCATTGAGTACAGCTGAGTGCTGGTTACCAACCTCATATTTATGACACCAGAACCAGTGGCTTCTGTCTGTTTTGCATTAAGCTGAAGGATAGTCTGACGCATTCATTCATGGATGTTTCAGACAGACTCAGTAACTTTAATAAACTATGGTCAAGGGTAGACACAGAAATATAAAGTTACACATGTTTAGCATCCATGTTGTTATGTTGTAGTACTTCATATACTGAGCTAGTAGTATTATTTTAATTTTGAATAAAAGTTGGTCAAAAGTGGAGCTTTGTGAAACCCATATGTGATTTCTCCCCACATGGACACAGATTTTCATAACATAAATATAATATTAAATGTACCACAGAACAAATGAACTTGGATTTTTGTAAACAGAGTGTAAAATATTTAAGGAACATTGAGTAAAAGACAAGTTGAAAATGAAAATGCTACATTTGCTTTTAAGGAGATCAACACACTGAGCTGCCATCAGATCTTCAAGACATTTTCTCTGAGGTCAATACCTAAATGAGGTCTCACCATGAGTTCTAGTTTTAACTAGACAGAAGAACTTTCTCAGAAGACCTGAGGGTTTTGAAGGGCTTGTAAGGTCAAAGCAGATCAGAAATAAGTTGAACTAAAACTGTAAATATTTTTAATAATAAAAAAACCCTTTAAAATCAATAGTTAAATGCACTGGTAGCCAATGAAGAGACTTTATAAGGGTCTGATTGAGCTTTCTTTCAGCTGAGTCTTTGTAATATTTGTAGTGCAGCGATGCCCTTCTTAGACCAGAAAACAAGATGTTACAATAATCAATTCAACATGTACTAAAAGCCTGTATTAGTGTCTCTGCATCGGTCTGACAAATGGTTGGACTCATGGAACGTTAGAATGATTATCCTTCTTGAAATAAACTAGATGTTCTCTGTGATATCAGTTAAACCTTCCCAGGTGTGGTTCTAAGTTGTTGATTCAAGGAGATCAAAATATTCCTGGATATCCAAAAAGACTTCCCATAAGACTCTAGACGCCTTAGCACTTCTGAACGTCTATAACTATTACCTGTCTCAGATTAATATATATATTCAAATGGATTTGGAGAAAACCAGCAGAGAATCTTTGGGCTGCAATGAATTCTGTATCTCAGATTTTTTTTATCAGCTCTTTAATTAAACTGTTTTGCTGGTTTAAAGCCATCACTATCAGTTAATCTCTGACGGCCTGCTGGGCTTTAAGACATTAGAGAAACTGCTAATAACAGCAGGGGTGTGAACACTTAAGTTTGTTGGGAGCAGCTTGGTAGATTATTTTAATGATTATAAAGAATCATAAAAATCTAAAGAAGCATCAAAGTGTCATGAAGTGAAGACATGTCTGTGTCAGTCACGGCTTTTGTTAACAAGCCTGAGTGAAGATGGGATTGATTTTTAACCTTTTAACAGAGGAGTTAAATCTGGATTTCCAGGGAAGTCTGTACTTTCTTTTTCCAGAAAGGAAAGGACCATTTATTTAGCCAAATGATGTACGAGGAAGTTGTGAAAAAACTGCAACACACCTTAATTCCAGCAGATGGCATTACTCCTTTATTCCGTTTAGAAGTTACTGAATATTTCATTTGTCAGTCAGTCATTTTCTACCGCTTATTCCGTAGTGGGTTGCGGGGAACCTGGTGCCTGTCTCCAGCAGTCTACGGGCGGGAGGCGGGGTACACCCTGGACATTCATTTGTTTCAGCTGATAAATAATAAATGTTAAGCAGCTTTAGAGTTATACAGTTGATTCATTTAAATATTCCTTAAGTTGCTCTGGATCCATATGCATATCCATTTGACATTGACTGTCAAATCATAAGCAAATATGTGTATTATAAGTAGAGGATGGCAGGTCACTGGATTGCTTATGGGAGACTGCATCCAAACCTAGAACTGTGGTCTCTCCTTCTACACAGCTGTCTGCATAAAACTAGGAACAATTAAAAATATTAAAGAATTCACACTCCATTAAGTTAGGTTTACATGGGAAGACTTAAGTATTAGGGAAGTGCTTATTTTTATATGGAAAATTTAAAGTGCTCTGATCATCAGCACTGCATTAAAGAATTTGTCTTACAGAACTGTGGCAAAATAGTTAATATTTACTTCAAACAATAACTTAAAATGATGTGTCTAGTGTGCCGATGCTTCGAAGCGTGTCGAATAATCCAGGCAGATATTTTGTGAAGCACGTATCGAGGGCTGTGTTGATAATATGAGTTGTGACGTTCGATGCCTCAAGAGCCGGCCACACCACATGACCGAGTCAAGAACTGGTTCGCAGGCATTTCGAAATATAAGGGCCAGCATTACGCTGCTGCTTCTCCCGTCACATTCTGTCGTGTTGGTATTCCATAGCGGTACATATGCTTTCATTCTGTTTGACAGTATTTGTTTGCGATGGAACCAGAAGGAAAGGGAATGTTTTCCCCCTGTCTGATAACATTTTGATCTTATCTCTCCTAATAAGGTAAGCACATAATAATAAAGCATCACTCATAACAACTACCTTTATATAAACAACACAGTGTGTCCTATGTTGTAAAAGTTGAAGTGACTCTTGTGTTCAAAAGAATTTGGATACAATTACATCTCATCTATGCTGAGGCATTATAGAGCCATGCATGAAAACAAGGACACTAACCAAGGAGGACCAGGCTCAGGTAACTCATTTTAGGATGCAGAAGACCGTTTACAAACATACAATTATATGGTGCATTTGTATGACATGGTACATCACTTTATATTTTGTTTTGAACCCTACATATGTTCTCCCCACAAGGCAGTGTCTATCTGATCACATCACGAATGTTTCCATATTTAACCATTAAAGCCATTCCAAGAGTCCTCTGTTCTTTTATTCAGGCTTTGAAAAGAATGTTTGAGCAAAGTTATGAGGAATCCAAGCGGAAAACCAAAGCCATTGTGACAAAGGTATCAGCAGTTCTTCAACATTAGATATGTGGACCTCGATCAACACTTATTCATTTTAGCTGTGAACCTGCCCTTTCATACGTTCAAGCACTTCTCTGAATTCTGTTCTTTTAGGGGTGCAACATTTCCCTGAGACACATACTAAAGAAATGTTGGCACAAGTAACAACAGCACTTATGTTAGAGTGGGGAATTGACAAGTTATTTGTCTTGTGACTGATGGTGCAGCAAATATGGGCGCATGTGCCAATGAACTTTGTGTCACACAAATTATGTGGTGCACATTTTAATTTAATGATAAAAAAGGCTCTTGAAAACGAACACGTGGTTTCTGACATTCGAACAAAATGTAGGAAGATTGTGGGCTATTTCAGGAGCAGTACTACTGCAAAGATAATTCATTGTGTTCATTGCAATATTCTAAATTATGCTGTTTTGTGCCAACTCACAACACATGTCGTCTCAAGGCACTTCTCAAGTCAGGTTCATACATTCCAATTAATCCCAGTGCGCTAATGTCTCTTTGCTGGCAAAAAGACAAACTCTTCAACTGGATCCAAGGGTGTCATAAGATCATCAATCATATGCAAAGATAAGTAGAAATAAATCAGTGTCTGCGTATCCGGTGATTTTCATTCATGAACGGGGTAATCAAGGTACAAGCATTGCTTGACTGTTCTCTCTGAGATCCGCAGAAGCAAACTGTTTCCAGAGAGTTCCCAGCACGACACCAAGGGCAGCAGTTTCCTAAGGAAGGACAACAGAGACCGCATTACGGCAGTGCGGTCAGCGGACACAATGAGGCGTCTTTCATCCACAGCTACGGAGGTTAGCTTCCAGCTAACCTCCGTAGCTGTGGATGCTTTCTTCAAACTTCGCCGCCTTGGACAACGTTTCCTCACCACAGTTTATGAGGTTAGGTGTTTGGGCAGAAAAACATAGAAGTGATTTAGATTGAAATGATCTAAACGTTTTTCATTTTATGAAGTTTGGTTTTGTTTGTGTTGAACTCAGCTATCTTAGTGCCAGCAGGCTATCTGCAGCATGTGTTCAGGTTGTGTTCTGTGTTTGTGTGTTTTTAAAGTTAAGACAAACTTTATTTAAAGGGTGATTTTAAACAGAAGATGGATCATAACGCGCCGTCCACGTTTATGCATTTTAACTCTTTTATTGATGGTATTTTAAAGGTGTGTGTTTTGATTCTGGTGCTAAGCTATCAGCTTCTTTGTTAGCTTTCACTGCTAACAGCTAAGAACACGTGCTAGCTGCTAAATAATATTTACCCAGAAAGGTTGTTAGTTTTAAAGCTAGTGAATAATGTGTCCCTAAACATCATTTACTAAATCTGATAACTAAGTAAACACCATTAAGCCCCATTTCTCCAGAAAGATTTGGCTCTTTTCCTAAATATTCCCTTAATAATATTTCTTCAAATATTATTTTAATAAATAAAAGTATCTAATTAGACACCGTTGAGAAATGGTCATTCAGAAGGTTGGTTTTATTCAGCAAATCATTCTTAAAACATTATATTATTAAAATAATATTTAATCTGATCTTGCATTGTGAATGGTTGTCTAAGTTGGTTCCAAGACTAACTTAACTTCACTTCCAGATTCTTCAAGATAATCCTTGGTTCTCAAACATAAACATTGCATGGTAATGTTGCATCATTCTTTTGGTCATAATTTCCAATCATCTTTAATCAACTTGTTTATATTGTATATAGTCCATTAATCTTCATTATTCTTTAATTCTGCTTGGTAGTTTAGTTGAATTGTTTTAGCAAAGTAAAGAGTTTGTTGATTGAAATATGTTTGATTTTGAGTTGACTTATTTTTGTTAATAAATTCTTGTATTTTAAGAAATTGTGTGAATTCATTGCATGTTTGCAGAGTTTATGCTGTTCAATAATGTCAGAGCTCGTCTCACACCTTTCTATTCTGTCCTAATACCATCGCCTTATTGGGCTGGTATTCACAGGACAACCCTTAACAGACCCAAATATTATTTGATAAAATATTAATATATTAATATTAAATATTACATAATCTCAGATTCATAATCCCAACACACTTCAAACCTAGACTAGATTGTTCTACACTAATAACAGAATCTGATAAAACTCAGTTTGTGATTTGTGAAAGTTCCTAAAAGACGATTTCAATGCTTTCTTTTGCATTTGGACCACATTAGAACTGGTCCTGCTCCAAAAAGACACTTCTGGGACACTTTAAGCACCCCTGTGCATAAAGGGTGTGACCCGGTCTGGGGGCAGTGCCAGGTGGGGAGTTTGACTGGGGTGCCAAGTTAAACGGTAAAGGAGGTGTCCTAAAGCAAGCTCAGGGAGTACAGAAACCTCCCGTGGAGCAGCAGGAAGATATGTGAAATCTTTATTATGAAGCTGGGTGAATTCCACTTTGTTTTTGGTATCTTTTTTTGATACAAGTCAAACTCTTCAAACCCATTAATTCATTACTTGCTCTAATTAGTCTCAATGTGTTAAACATGAACAAAATGTAAGAACACTCAAAACAACCTTAAATGCAATCATCTTTTAGCAGACATCTATGACTTTTATATTTATTGTGTGTTTGAATTATCATATCATAAAGGTACATTTTATCAGTACTATTGGTTCATGTTTATAAACAGTGTATTTAGATCAAGAGTTTTTCAAGTATCAGTTGACATTTACTATATAATTCTCAGGTGTGGAAACATTTCAGATTTTCTCTTTTAAATAAAAGGGATGCAAAAAAATTAATTATAACTTAAAGTCAGACAGACGGCGGCGCTTATGGTGTTGGGGCGAAAGCGCGCTACCATATACAGAGGCTACAGTCCTCGAATGGCGGCTGTCCCGGGTTCGAGTCCCGGACCCGGCGACATTTACCAACTGTCTCCCCCTCTCTCTACCCCTCCTTCCTGTCTACCTACTGTCAAAAAAATGGAAAATAAAGGCCACTAGTGCTGAAAAAATATCTTTAAAGTCAGACAGACATGTTTCCACCATGTTACATTACCATACAGGATTAATATTCTGCTCCTCCAATCATTTTAGTCTCACCATTCCTAACTGTTTCAGACTGTCACGATTTAAGAATTGCACTTGACTGTCTGATGGAAATTCATATTTTTGTTTGAATGTATCTTTGAGCATTGAGAGGTTAAAGGTTAGTAACTTTTTAAAAGGATTGATATAATACAGGTGATTAAATTTAATTAGGCTATCCAATTGCCTTGCATCTTTTAAGATAACGTTTTCAAGAAAATAACTTTAGTGTCCCATTTGTACTCGTACTCGTTGGTTTCCGCTTCATCCGGGACCGGGTCGCGGGGCCAGCAGACTCAGCAGAAACACCCAGACGTCCCTCTCTCCAGACACCTCCTCCAGTTCCTCCAGGGGGAGCCCAAGGCGTTCCCAGGCCAGCCGAGAGACATAGTCCCTCCAGCGTGTCCTGGGCCGTCCCCTGGGCCTCCTCCCGGTGGGACGTGCCTGGAACACCTCCCGAGGAAGGCGTCCAGGAGGCATCCGGTATAGATGCCCGAGCCACCTCAACTGGCTCCTCTCGATGTGGAGGAGCAGCGGCTCTACTCCGAGCCCCTCCCGGATGGCCGAGCTCCTCACCCTATCTCTAAGGGAGTATGGTCTATGGTTGCTGTTGTCTTTAATGCCACTTTTCTGACCATGGAGCTTTTAGTTACCAGAATCGGCTTCTCAGCAGGTGTGTTACTGAGCAGGGAAAATCTGTCAGAAACATGGTGAGGTTGGTGGTGACCCGTGGGTTGGGACCTAAGACAATGCTATGTATGTACTGTCACCCAGTTGGCCTGCGGTTCCGGGTTCTGCTAGAGGACTGCAACGGGAAGCTATCCTAGGTGGGTCCATACTGGCTAAGGGGCCTTGGCTATCTGCTGGTTTCTCAACAGCTGGGCCTCCAAGGCTACAAAAATAGTTATTAGACATAACATTATCACTAAAAGAGGTAGAGGAGTAACTGGACATCTGAAGGACAGAGAAACAGCAGCAGAGACAGAACGGCTAGTCATAGTAGAACTGAAGCAAATGCTGAGCTAGCGACCCCTTACAACCACGAGAAATACTGTGAAACACAGTGTTCAGGAAATGTGTTTCAACGTGTTAGAATGTGTCAGACATGTCACAGTAAAGACTATTCAGATTAAATCAAGAGAGCCTGACACACCAAAACCATCCACCGAGTGCAACAGTGAAAATAGGAAATCATTTCGCTGTGGTTTCGCAACACTGTACACCTTACCATAATTTCGTCCCGCCTTGCAGCTGCTAAAAGTATGGGGAAAAAAAGAGGAAGGAAAAAACAGAGCGGAAAACAGGGTAAACTAAAATAACCAATCAATGTTGTAAAGTAGAAAGTTCTAACAATTTGTCCACACAATCTGCAGGTGTACCAGTCTCTCCTGAGGAGGTCCTTCAGCTTTTTGAATCATCTAAAACATGCAGGACACCAGACCAACAGGACTGAAGTCTGACTCAGTTGTAGTAGTGATTTGATAAAGTATGAGACCCATCTGTTGATGTACATTAATATCATTTACTGCAGATTAATCCAAACCAAAACACCCAAACTGTTAATGCATTTTAATAGTTGTCACTTATTAAATACAGAGCAAATGTGTTCTTTTATTATTTCACATCATGAATCATTTTAAAACCAGATAAAGCAAAACATTTATTATGACAATTTACTTAAATTATTCTTTAGTCAGAAATCCTCCAATAATCAGCCATTAATGTTTATTGAGTCATTTTTCCTGAACATCCCTCCTGACAGAAACTGAAACTGCTGAAAAGAACAACAAACTTTAATATTTCCCATTTTCTCATTATTCATATTAATATTAAGCTAAACGTCCCCACAAAACTAAAACTAAGGTTAAGACTGAAAATCCACATAAAGAGTTTTTGTAAATCCCAGCAGAACACAGCAGGGTTCCACATCTGGTTTAGAAAACTTGAACAAAATGTCAAAAACAAAGAAAAAAGAAAATCATTTGACAGCAACAGTTTGAACTTTGCTTCTCTAGACAAACATCCAACTGTTGTGTTCAGATCACAGTTTATTCAGGTTTACCCTGAAAATTCTGCTTTCCTCAGACGTCTCCTAAAGAGACGAAGGTCCTGTTCAGACCTGCATGTTGGGCCGACTAGAAACATTTGTCTGCATGAATTATAGATGCAGCACCCTGAACCATTTTGGCAGCTCTTCATAAAAAAGTATAAAATAGCCATAAATAATTTTTATTATCGACACATTCCCAAAATGAATTAGAAAAATGGGATTTTTTAATGTTATATTTGACTTATTTAACTGGAGTATGGTGCAACCTTTATTTAGTGACCTGTGACTTTCTGATCCTCTGGGATTCTAAAATTGTGTGGCTAAAGGTGGCGGCATGTTGGATGCCACATTAATTATAATTAATTGTTTACAAAAAAATGACCAGGCAGCAATTTCCTCAGCCAATGCATCATCTAGAAAGATACGGTATAATCTTCCAGCTAAATCCCTTTCCCCCTCCAAACCAGCACCACAGACTGAGTGACACTGTAGCATATTAATACAGTAACACCTGACAATAAAAACAGTTCAGAAACATTGTTCACCATATTTTAGAATTGAACCAAACCAGATTCCACCATCTCTACTGGGATTTTTAAATGATCTGAAATGTATAGAATTTGCAGCTACTTCTGAGGTTAAATAGAAAAGATCCTGAATTAAATACAGCAGGAAATAATATTTCCTCTGGGCATTTGTCTGAAGTTGAGGAAAAACTTGAGTTTAGTCCTGATTGATGCTCCGATGCTCAGCAGTTATTTCACAACTAACAGTGAAAACCTCCTTTTAGACTCAACAGAAATACTTTTAGCCTTCTCCACCCTTAAACTTTTTTTTCCCAACACTGCGTTTCAGCCCGCTGTTTTGCATCTTAAAAGAAGTAACCTTGATGCCTCCATAATTGATTATTTAGGGTGTATTTGCACCAGGAAAATCCTTTGGTCCGGACCAAAGGCGGAATTTGTTGCATTTGGTGCGGTTTGCTTTCATGTTGTACTATTTGCAAGTGAACTATAACTTGTCAATAAAGCTACGCGAGTGACTATTATTGTTTCCAATGGAAAGAAATTACTAGGGCAGGACAGAGCACAGACCTGGAAATGAAGTAATGCTTGCTGCATTTCTGTTCTGCAAAAAGATCCAAGATGGCGCCGCTGATGGCAGCCTCAGAGATTTGCTCTCTCGTTTTCTGCTTGTTTTTTGCCACCATTCGGTGGTCTCTTTTTAGGAGTGGGCGGTCTGATCACTGAGCTAAATAGTTATGACAATACTCAGGAATATCTCTCTCAACACACAGTTCTCACGGGGGGAACTTTTATTCAAAGTGCACAAACAACATCTTCACAACAATTCCAGAAGTCTCCCACCCTCAGTTCTCAACGGGCAACTTTTTATACAGATACAAAGAATTGGTGTGTATTTGGATCCTCTTGACCAATTGAAATACATCATATTCATTTACGTAATACATCTTGGCACTTACAACATTGCTTTCTCTACTTTTCCGAGAATACAACTTCAGCCCAACATCTGGAATAAATCAGATTGGCCTACGTGAGTTTATAATAACATTCTTATGACTTATCTGGATGCAAACACCAAGAACTTTCCTCTAATGTAATCTGTTTCCAGACAGGCCTGTTTCCTTATGCACAGAACAAAGAATTCACAGAATTCATCTTATAATGGTAAACACAATAATAACACTTTAAGCCTCAACATCTTTAAGCAGGGAGGAACATCTAAACATCAGACACTCTTCTCTTGGCAATTTTTCACCATCATTCACTGAATAATGCTTCACCACGATCCTGGCCAGCGGTACTACAGCTGTCCATGTATGAAGGGTCAAAGCAACAAAAATTAACTTAGAATGAATTGAAGGTGAGAAATACTGAACGTGGTAAAACTGAGTCCCGTAAAAACCAACATGTGATTAATATCGCCTCTGAAAATTAGAATCCATAAATTTGGAGGTCATTAAAATGATAACATGGTAAATATTAATGTTATTAAATATTAAGGTTATCAAATTAACGTAGACTGTTTTCATTCACTGCCTTGATATTATCACCTCCGTTTCTACCACGTCAATTTTATCATTCATCGCATTCACAGTGTAATTTTTATTACTTCGGTAGATCGGAACACAGCAGCAGCCCCGGTACGACCACAGAATTTTGTAGTTCGTGACCCATAATTTCCCATGATTGATCCCAGATCGGGGAACAATGGCGGACGATGGTGGCAAAAAGAACCCCTCATGACGACTACTAAATCGAGGCACGTGACGCCGCCCAGTACGGCGGAGCCGGGGTCCCACCCTGGAGTCAGGCCTGGGGTCGGGACTCGTCGGAGAGCGCCTGGTGGCAGGGTTGCTCCTCGCAGGACCCGACCGGACCAGGCCCGAACGAGAGACGCGAGACCATCCCCCAGTGGGCCCGCCACCTGCAGGGGGAACCGCGAGCGACCGGTGCAAAGAGGATTGGGCGGCAGACAAAGGTGGAGACCTCGGCGGCCCAATCCCCGGATGCTTAGGCTGGCTCTAGAGACGTGGAATGTCGCCTCGCTGGGGGGGAAGGACCCTGAGCTTGTGCGGGGGTCGAGAGATATCGACTATATTGTCGGGCTCGCCTCCACGCACAGCGTGGGCTCTGGAACCCATCTCCTTGAGAGGGGCTGGATTCTCTTTTACTCTGGAGTGGCCCACGGGGAGAGGCGGCAGGCTGGGGTGGGTTTGCTTGTTGCGCCCCAGCTCAGCCGTCTCGTGTTCGGGTTTACCCTGCGCCTCCAGGTTGGGGACGGGTCTCTGACTGTCGTTTCGTCCTACGGGCCGAGCAATAGTGCTGAGTACCCGACCTTCTTGGCGTCCCTGTCGGGGGTGCTGGATAGTGCCCCTCCCGGGGACTCCATTATTCTGCTGGGGGACTTCAATGCCCATGTGGGAAACGACAGTGACACTTGGAGAGGCGTGATTGGGAGGAATGGCCTCCCCGATCTGAATCCGAGTGGTGTTTTGTTATTGGACGTCTGTGCTAGTCACGGATTGTCCATAATAAACACCATGTTCAAATATAAGGGTGTCCATCAGTGCACTTGGCACCAGGACACCCTAGACAGGAGGTCAATGATAGACTTTGTTGTCGTATCATCAGACCTTCGGCCGCATGTTTTGGACACTCGGGTGAAGAGAGGGGCTGAGCTGTCCACTGGTTGGGTTTGCCACTGGATTACACTCCTTAGCCTCCCTGGTAAGGCCTACGCCAGGGTATTGGAGAGGAGAGTCCGGCCGATAGTCGAACCTCAGCTTCAGGAGGAGCAGTGTGGATTTCGTCCTGGCCGTGGAACACTGGACCAGCTCTATACCCTCTACAGGGTACTTGAGGGTTCATGGGAGTTTGCCCAACCAGTCCACATGTGTTTTGTGGACCTGGAGAAGGCATTTGACTGTGTCCCTCATGATACCCTGTGGTGGGTGCTCCAGGAGTATGGAATTGGGGGCCCTTTACTAGGGGCCATCCGGTCTCTGTACAAGTGGAGCAGGAGTTCGCATTGCCGGGACTGTGTTGGACCTGTTCCCGGTTCATGTTGGACTCCGGAAGGGCTGCATTTGTCACCGGTCCTGTTCATAACTTTTATGGACAGGATTTCTAGGCGTAGCCAAGGGCGGAGGGAGTCTGGATTGGGGACCAGTGGATTTAGTCTCTTCTGGTTGCAGATGATGTGGTCCTACTGGCCCCCTCTAGCCAAGACCTAGAGCATGCGCTCGGGTGGTTCGCAGCCGAGTGTGAAGAGGCTGGGATGAACATCAGCACCTCCAAGTCAGAGGCCATAGTTCTCGACCGGAAAAGGGTGGCTTGTCCTCTTCAGGTTGGAGGGGAGTTCCTGCCTCAAGTGGAGGAGTTCACGTATCTCAGGGTCTTGTTCATGAGTGAGGGAAGAATGGAGCGGGAGATCGACAGACGGATAGGTGCAGCTGCCGCAGTAATGGGGGCGCTGTGCCGGTCCGTTGTGGTGAAGAGAGAGCTGAGCCGAAAAGCGAAGCTCTCGATTTACCGGTCGGTCTACGTTCCTACCCTCACCTATGGCCATGAACTTTGGGTCATGACCGAAAGAACGAAATCCCGGATACAAGCGGCTGAAATGAGCTTCCTCCTTTAGAGATAGGGTGAGGAGCTCGGCCATCCGGGAGGGGCTCGGAGTAGAGCCGCTGCTCCTCCACATTGAGAGGAGCTAGTAGAGGTGGCTCTGGCATCTATACCGGATGCCTCCTGGACGCCTTCCTCGGGAGGTGTTCCAGGCACGTCCCACCGGGAGGAGGTCCAGGGGACGGCCCAGGACACGCTGGAAGGACTCTGTTTCTCGGCAGGCCTGGGGACACCTTGGGCTCCCCCTGGAGGAGGTGTCTGGAGAGAGGGACTCTGCTGAGTCTGCTGCCCCCGCAACCCGGTCCCGGATAAAGCGGAAGACGACGAGTACGGGTGGCAAAAATTGTGAATAAATATGTAAATAATATGCTTTCTGTGACCTAAAATAAACTTTTAAGATGTTTTTAGGCGATAATGTATGTTTGTTGAACTAACATATCTACTCAGTTTATTAGATTCCGCTTGATTTAAAAAAAGAGGTTCGAAAATCCTTTGGTCTCCTTGTTTGGTCCAGACTTCGCTGTAACAAAAATTACACTGTGAACGCAATGAATGATAAAACTGAAGTGGTAAAGACGGGGGCCCTAAAATCAAGGCAGTGAATGAAAGCGGGCAACGTTAAATTTGATAACCTTTAATAATATTTATAACACTGAGATTTACCATGTTATCAATTTAATGACCTCCAAATTCATGGATTCTAATTTTCACAGAGGCGATGTTAATCACATGTTGGTTTTTACGGCACTCAATTTTACTATGTTCAGTATTTCATACCTCCAATTTATGTCAAGTTAATTTTTGTTACCTTTACCCCTCATATCTATGGGCTATACCGCCAAAAACGGAGAGAGAAGACAGCCGACATGCTCGTGAAGCTTCGACATCGGTGGTGGAGCACAACCTTGCCTTCACTTGACAGTCAGAACTCCAGAACAACACCATGCATACTTGGACTGATTTCACATTATATTCTAGTGTAAAAACAATTGTGTCTAAATGTACTTTTAAAATGTATTCTTTACTATTGAGAGCAAAATGTACTGGAGTAAAATTCCTGTTTGTCTGAACAAACTTGGCAATAAAGCAGATTCTGATTTTTGTGCAGTAACAGCAGCTGCAACAATCATTGTTTGTCAAGAGCAGCTCATTTAACACAGGTTTGGCAACGTGTAACTTTTAATTCAGAATGCATCGGAGGATGTGTGCTGCAAGCTGTAGCTGACGATGTGGTCTGCGTGTCCTGACCAACAACTTGCTGGCAGCAGGATTGCTAAGCAAAAGACGGCGGACCAGATATGACTTCAGTAAGTTCACCATTCTCGCTACGGTGGCTTGTTAAATCTAAAAAGGATAATCACGCACGTGGCTTTGTTTACACTAAAGTTCCCTTGCAAAACGTTCGATGTGAAAGTGAAATGCACCAAACAAAAAAAAATAAAAAATAAAGTCCACTTTGGTGCGTACCAAACAAGTGGACCAAAGGACTTTCCTGGTGTGACTACACCCTTGACCTATGACACAACATGGATCAGAATATTCGCAAATAGTTTGTAGAAGTTTTACTTCTATCTGTGTAGTTATGCTGCTATAGGCTTAGGCTGCTGGAGGACATAATGACCACTTTCACCCTCTTCGCTACATTCTCACACTTCTCTCCAATTTTTCATTATTTGCTGTTATTTCAGCTTTTAACCTTGTTCTCTCTTTTCTCTTCCTAGAAGCTACACCTGGCCTGGCTCTGTGTCTACCTGTGACAACTTTCTGGAGAGGGGAATCGTCCGAGCTTTTGCTGGCAACAACTTAATGCTCACCCTCTACCGATGATCCACATAGCCCTGTCTTTCAGTGTTTAACCCTTTCTCTCTCCTAGACATGGCTACTGACTGAGCTTCTACTGTAACTAACTCTATGTGCTCTCTTTCAGACTCTAACCTTGAAAACTGGCTCAGAGTTTATCTGTTCTTTCTTTCTAGATGAAACGACTAAAGGAGCTACATCCATTAACATTTACTTTTCCTTCCCATAGAAAGTACTCCTGGATCAGTGCTTCTGTGTTCTTTCTCTCAAACCCCCAGTCGGTCGTGGCAGATGGCCGCTCACACTGAGCCTGGTTCTGGTTCTGCTGGAGGTTTCTTCCTGTTAAAAGGGAGTTTTTCCTCTCCACTGTCGCTACATGCATGCTCAGTATGAGGGATTGCTGCAAAGTCAACACCAGTGACTGTCCACTGTCTCTACATGCTCATCCAGGAGGAGTGAATGCTGCAAGTCACTGACTGGATGAAATCTGCTGGGTTTCCTTAGATAGAAAAACTTTTTATCCAATTTGAATAAATAACTAACTCTGACTGCTCTGTTCAATGGTTAGGATTAATTGGAATGTATGAACCTTACTTTATGAAGAGCCTTGAGATGACATGTGTTGTGAATTGGCGCTATATAAATAAACTGAATTGAACTGAATTACTTCAACAGACTGAATCTGTGTTGATAGAAAGATCAATTTCTCATTCAGAGTTTGGAAATACGAAATATACCTTAGAAAGCTTTATAGAAATGCTGAAGGTAGCTGACAGCTTGAGTTCAAAGAAGTTGGTTATGATGATGGAATGTCAGTGCTGAGTTGATTAATCTTGACTCTGGACTGGATGATGGTTTCTCGTTGATGGTTTTTAAAAAATGTTTTTAAATTGATGACAGTTGCTTCTACTAAAATTTTACGATATCCAGTATTTTCCATCAAGTGTATTCTCAATGACTTTACTCTTCCATGTGAAAAAGGGAGAATTGAAGACGTATTTATGTTGAGATAAACCCAGCAGGCTGTCAGAGATGAACTGATATTGATGCTTTTAAAGCAGTGATAATATTTAATTAAAGGGCTGATAAATGGGAATACAGAATTCACTGCAGCCCAAAGGTTCTCTGCTGGATTTCTCTAAATCCATCTGAAAATATTTTACCTATACGAGACAGTTAATAGTTATAGAAGTTCAAGAGCTCTAAGGCTTCCAGAGCAGTATGTTTGTCTTTGATTTATTCTCTGGTTTTCTTAATATGATCTGATGTGTCCTGTAACAATATTTGCTCAGCAGAACTAGTGGCCTTTATTGTATAATTTTTCTTTAAAAGTAGGCAGAGAGGAAATGGGATGAAAGTTTCCATACATGGACCATGCGCTCTACCGGTTTCTAACATGGAAAGCCTAAATACTTTATGAAACCTTATTTACAGGTTAAACATGAGACAGTCTTCTGAACTGTTTGACTTCTCAAGTAGCTAATTAAATTAGGTCAATTAAAATCTTTTCAATTGTTTAAACATGAGAAAGACTTCTCTGATGTATGAGATCTCATGTGAGAAGATAAGTTACTTCTACGACTGAAACACTTCCCACAGATTACACATGAGAAAGGCTTCTCACCTGTATGAGTTCTCATGTGGCTATTCAAATTAAAATTTTGATTGAAACTTTTTCCACAAATTGCACATAAGAAAGGCTTCTCTCCTGTATGAGCGATCATGTGAGAAGATAAGTGACTTCTTCGACCAAAACTATTCCCACAGATTTCACATGAGAAAGGTCTCTCGCCTGTATGAGCTGTCAGGTGAGTAGATAAGTGAGTTTTTCGACCAAAACTTTTCCCACAGGTTACACATGAGAAAGGTCTCTCACCAGTATGAGCTCTCAGGTGAGTAGATAAGTGAGTTTTTCGACCAAAACTCTTCCCACAGGTTACACATGAGAAAGGTCTCTCAAATGTATGACTTCTTATGTGGCTTTTCAAATGAATTTTCTGAATGTAAGTTTTTCCACAAATTTCACATGAGAAGGGCCTTTCTCCTGTATGAGCTCTAATGTGCCTATTCAAACTATGACTCTGACTGAAACATTTTCCACAGGTTACACATGAGAAAGGCTTCTCTCCTGTATGAGCTCTCATGTGCTCATTCAAACTACTACTTTGACTAAAACATTTTCCACATGTTATACATGAGAAAGGTTTCTCATGAGTATGAGCTCTCTGGTGAGTAGATAAGTTACTTTTTTGACTAAAACTCTTCCCACAAGTTACACAAGAGAAAGGCCTCTCTCCTGTGTGAATTCTCATGTGAACTGTTAAATACCAACTGACCTTGAAACTCTTCCTACACACTTCACACTGTATACATTTTTTCCCTCTGTGATTTTTCTTGTTCTTCATCCCTCTCCTTACATTGTTTCTTTGACCTCTGGTTTTTTGAGCGCTCTTCTGTTGCTGTTCATCTGTACTGGATCGTGAGGCTCCGTAAGTCTTTACCTTCTGTTGATGCTCCGCTGTAGGGAAGTTCTGAAAGATGATTTGGTTTTCTATTAGTTCAGGTTTTTTGGGGTCTGTTGCATCAGAAGCCAATAATATTAAGGGATCATTTTCCTGCTTCAGTACACCCTGGTTTTCACACTGAATGATGCCATTACCCCCCTTTTTTGGCACCTGCTGCAGTCCTAATCCATGCTCCTCCTTCTTCACTTGTTTAGGTTCAAGTTCTACTGGTTCCTCTTTGATTATAAGAGACCCAGAATGTGTTCTCATTAAGGTATCAGTCTCCTGCTTCAATGCATCTTGATTTTCATCCTGACTGATGCCTTCAGCCTCAATCTTTACCATCTGCCGATATTCTGAGTGACAATCATCGTCTTTTATTTGTTTCAGTTCTAGTTCCTCTGGTTCTTCTTTTATTTCAAGAGATCCAGAAACTGTTTCAATTAGGGTATCGGTCTCTTGCTTTAGTATCATGTGGTCTTCTTTTCTTACAATCTGCAGAGGTTCTGATCCAAACTCTTCTTCTTTTACTTGTGTAAGTTCTGGTTCCTCTGCTGTTCCTCTGGTTTTTAGAGATTCAGTTTCCCTCTGGTCCAGAACAGCAATCTCTTTTTGGTTGAGGATAAAATGATGAGCCGGGACATCTTGTTTAATAATAGACATAATGTTGTGGCAAATCTGAAAAAAGAAAGTGAAACAAACAGAAAATGTAAAATAAAAATTTTAACTAAATGCGTATAACAGTAAATTATCTAACTATATCCGTTCATCTTACATTGACCAGTTGCTGAACCAGGAGCCTCAAATCTGAAGGATATTATTATTATAAAGATACAAATAAGAACTGGAGCTCACTGTTCAACTGTTAGCTTTAGTCTGCAAACATTAAGGCAGACCAAGGTTTCTCCAGGCACTGTCTTTAGAGTCAAGGTGAACACAGCATTAAGGCTACTAATGATACATAACATGAAACAGGTGAACATGGATATTTGAAGACATGATGACAAGTCTAATCAGAAGCACAATTGACATGATGCAACCTGTCAGTCATCCAATAGACTTACAAGCCACTTACAAGTCGGCTATCGCAACTTGTCCCAAAGTGAAACGCACCTTACCTGCAGGAACCTTTACTCTATTAACACTGTCAAGATTTTGAATTGAAGAAGTCTTTGCAGTCATAGGGACATCGTGAAAAATCATCAGGAAAAAAATGGTTTAATGGTGTCAGAGGGGCGTTCAGATATGCGTTACAATGAGTGTTTAGAGTGTGCAACATAGTTTATTCCATTACAAAACCTAAAAGGAGTCTTAGAAAATGTAACGATGAATAATGAGCAGCTAAACACAACAGCGAACGACAGGAACGACCACATGTTCGTCTGTTTAAAAGTAACTGCAAGCAGATCTTCCATTTTTTCTTATAATTACCAGCGACGGAGGGCTAGGGACCAGTCATGGGGTTGAGACAGATCTTCCCTGGTCTTGGGCTCAGTCTCATGGGCTTTGGCCTCAAAAAATTGAGCTGAGGCCGCTTTGAGATTCTATAGCTTTTGTCAAATATACCATTTCGGGACCTAAGGGTAAAAAGTGTATATTTGTCATTAAGGTGTCTCAAGGGTTAAAGACATACTTTATTTTCAATGGTGCTCCAGCTCACAGCAGAAGTCATTTAAAGAGACCTTTCCTATAGAATAGGGTCCGTTTTCACAAAGAATCCTAAGACTAAAAGTAGCTCCTAGTGGCGTCATTTTCCCTCATTAAGATAAAAGTTTTTCAGGAAGCATCTGAGGCCTTCAGAGAGCTCCTAACATGAGGAGATGTTAAGAGAAATCATACAATTATTATTATAGATAATAGTAAAATATATATATATATATATTTTTTTATATCATGGTATTTTCAACAAACATCACAGTATTTGACGGGATTGTGTGTTGATCTAATTTTTTACAGACAGAGGAAAACTACTGCATTAAATTACCTGTACTTGTACTTAAAGGCCTAATGGCAGTAAAGTGGCTAGTACACCGTCACGTCCATTAAAAAAGTAATTACAGGCTTTCTAGAAGTAATGCAGGGCAGTGTCACTAATGAAGGAATCACATGGCATGACTGTTGTAGTGTAAATATAGAAACTTTTATTGTAATCATAGGATTTCTCATTATTTCGTTGTCTCTTTGCGGGGGAATTTGGGGACTTTGCCAGGTTTCTAGATGCACACGCTTTTACCCAAAATTGTTCCCCACGTGAAATTTTTGTTCTTTAATGTCGCAGTCAATGGGCGTGGCCTAACATCTTAGCCACGCCCCCAAACGTGAGATAGGCCAAACTGTAAGACGTAGAGATCTGAAATTTGGCTCCTCAATCCATGAAAAAAAAAAAAAAGTCTCTTCGGGGTATGCCCTGAAATGCACAGGAAATCAGCCATTTTGGCCTTTTTCACTTTTACTCACCTCGAACTTTAACGAACTCCTCCTAGGGATCTTAAGCTATCGTCTTCATATTTGGTCAATATGCAGTTATGGCATGGGGGATTAAAAGTTGTCAAAATCATGAGTTTTTGAACATGTTTATGGGGTGTGGCCGGGGCACGAACTTGGCGTTCGCGCTGATTGGGAAAGTTATAACGGTTTTACCCTAAGAAACACCAAATCACACCAAAGTTGGCATGAAGGAGGACCTTTGGGTCCCCAACAATCCTATGGGGTCATATGCTGATATAATCATAGCCACGTCCCGAGTACAGGACGTCATTTTTTTACTGGGAAGGGTCGCTATCTGCCTGTCTACACTCACTCCACTTCAAACTGTGTCAGGTGACAGATAACTAGTGGGTCTAACATAGTTTGAAGCACAGTGACTTTTCGTAAAAGGGCGTGGGCGTGGTGGCGCAGCAAAGTTTGACGTCACGCCGTGGCTATACGTTTGGCTTTAATTTCCACATAGATCCTCTGATCTGCACCAAATTCAATATGATTGATCCCAGTCCAGTCTCCAAAACAGATCTGATGAGATATTTGGTAGGCGTGGCCTAATTCTTCCACAACACCCCCTAGAAAATGTTTAAAAACAATTAAAAAAATCATACCCAAGCCATCCTTTGACCAAGGAATCTGAAATTTGGTACACATATGTAACTTCTCAGGACCTACAAAAAAAGTCTCTTGGAGCGTTGGTCATAACCACACAGGAAGTCAGCCATTTTGGATTGAAGTTGACATTTTGACCCCAGAGCGAACTCCTCCTACAGGTTTTAACTCGAGACTTGAAAATCACTCAGTATACTCTCAAGGCAATGGGGATCAAAAGTTATCAAAAGGTTTTTGATACATCAAAGCGCGTGGGCGTGTCCTCGCCATAAAAGACGAAATTAAGTCACAGAGACCTAATACCTACTGAGATTGATCTGCCTCTGGCCCTGAACAATATTCATTCATCGAAGCCCCGCCCTCTGAGAACAGGAAGTGTCATGTTTTGCTTTTGATGGTCCATATTTGGTGTTCTTCACCTAATAATTGTGAAACTGTCCCAAGTGACAGATAAAATGACAGTATCCAGTACTGTCTGGTTTGGCTGGAGAGTGTGGCCATGGCGGCGTGGCGAATTCTGATGACACACCATGGCCATATGTTTGGCTCTAAATTACACATGCATGGTCTGATTCACTCCAAAATGAATATGGTTGATCTTTGTCAGCCCCCAAACAGCTCTATTGGATTACATTGGAATTTGGAACAGCGCCCCCTAGAACACTTCAAACGCTATATCTCCCTCATACATCATCAGATCCACTTGAAATGTAGTATCCATGATCATGAGTTAATGATGGACATGTTAACACAGTCAATTGATGATATGATTTTAGCCCCGCCCACTAATAAACAAGTAAATGCAGCTTCCATCTGGAAGGTCCGATTTCCCCCAAAATTTGAATGCTTCTCGCCAGACCAGAACTCTGCATGACCGAAGACCCTCTGACATGTCATGACACGCCACGGCCATACATCTGGCTCAAAATTACACATGGATGGTCTGATTTACTCCAAACTGAATATAGTTGATCTTTGTCAGCCCCCACACAGCTTTATTAGAATTTGGATCAACAGCGCCCCATAGCAAATTTTTAAGTGCTCCATTTCCCTCATATATCTTTGGATCCACCTCAAATTTGGAATGCATCATTGTGGATCAATGCTGAATATGTTGATGCAGTCAACTGATGACATCACTTTAGCCCCACCCACTAACAAACAAGTGAGTGCAGCTTCCTTCTGGAAGATCAGATTTCAGTCAAAGTTTTAATGCTTCTTGCCAGAGCAGAACTCGACTGCCGATGAAGCTGGCATTGTCATTGTTCAGTTTTAGTGCTCTATTGCAGCATTATGGATGATATACATCGTAATTCTGTTTATTTTGTTCTCTTGTTACAAACCACACCCACATATTCATACGAAATCATCTAGATATACCTGGTCCACGCAAACTGCACTGTGGTAATACTGTGGAGTTCATTAAAGACCCTTTCTAAAATCTCTGGATCTGCTGCAGTCTTTCTGACCAAGACATAGGCCAGACTGGTGTAAACCCAGCATACATGTGACAAATAGTTATACGTTCTCACCTGGGCCCTAGAGGCAATTGAGCTGATATAGAGATGCTCACTTCCAGAGCCATGAAGACATCTGTGAAATAGTGATGAACAAAATTCAACGAGTCTGTATGCAGCATCACTGTGATCGTTTTAATCTAGCAAAATCATATAATAATATTGCTAGTAAACTTTTCAACATTTTGAAGTGCAGGCTTTAGTGCCCCAGAACTAACTTTAATCACAAGTGACTAAATCAAGTCGATGATTTTAGTGAGTGTTATGGCCCATTCCAGTATGCCCTAGGATGGAGAGCACCCCACAATTAAGCTCCACCTTCTAAAAAACAAAAACATTTGAAGTACCAATATTCAGGAAATGAATTGTTAAGAAACATGAAAACTTTGGAGATGTCTATCATTAATAGACTCAATCTTCTCTTTTAACATTTAACCTGGTACAACTTTCTCACGGTCAAACATGAAACCAACTGTCATGCGTCATCAATCAGGCCAGAAAAATAAGGATTACCACAAACACCTCTATTAAAACTGCTCAAGTGCTAAATGATCAGAAGGCCCCCCTGTTCTCAGAGGATCCATTTCACCCCACCACCATTTGTTCCAATCAGACAGAAGGTTTAAGTTTCCACTGGCCTAGAAAAGCATGTTCAAAAAAATTATTAATTTGTTTCTAATATCCACTTTGAACTCCTCGAAATAAGAACTGCTTTTCTCAACGTACATCTTAACACTCCTCCCATAAGTGGTTCTTCTGTTAGCAAAAAATACTGATGTGGCGATGAAGACAAATACCGAGTGTCGAATGTGTACTACTATTACTTCTTTCTGTATTTTCTAAAAACTCTGTATCACAGGTCATCTCCACTTATTGTGGTTCTGATCCTGTTTGGCCCAGATGATTTATGAAAGTGGACAGATTAGAACAACTAATCAGGTTAAAGTAACTGAGTGACCTCCTGCTGGGAGATATTTATTGGAGCCAGAGAGAGTTACGACACTCTTCGAACTTGCCGATAGGCGGTCACTTGGTTCATGTAGCTCTCAATAGTTCCAAACATCTCAGCGGCGTCAGTCACTTTGAACGGCTTCAGGCGCCACATTAAGCAAAAATCGACTTTTTTCACTCTTTCCTGCGACTTTCAGCAATTCATTAATAATGACCAGATTACTAGTTACTAAATCATAATTGGAAAATCCTAACAGAAGCAACAATACCTATTATAAATGCTCTTTCTGCCAGCAGTGAAGAGCTCTGATCAAACTTACCTTCAGATCTACATCCTATACTATGTGGAAAGATCTATTGCATATGTATTTCACAAAAACATCCAAATATTACAGATGGAAAAAATGAGAATTAAATTTTTTAATTATTTAATTTAAAAGTCAAATAACATTTAAACAAATTAGGAAAATAAGTAGCTGTATGAAAATGACTGAAGACCTGGGATGACTTCTTAATTTTTGTAGAAGATATATAGATATATCTTCTACAAAAATTAAGAAGTCATCCCAGGTCTTCAGTCATTTTCATACTATCTTCTACAAAAATTAAGAAGTCATCCCAGGTCTTCAGTCATTTTCATACAGCTAGGTCTATGGCGCTGATTGGAGGTATAAAGCCACAAGCTGAGACGAAGTCGCTATGAAATGTCCCACAGCAGATGGCTCCATTTCATACCTGGAAAAGTTGGGTTTGAAACAACCAGAACTACTGAGGAACCAAATGTTGAGGGAACAAAACTAGCAGCTCTATTCTCCATTGGAGACCCAGATAGAAATAAACCCTTAAAGAGACAGAACCTCTGCAGGGCAGCAGGGCTCCGCTCTGGAAGCAGCATTTGAGGCTGGAGCAGAACATCTCCAACCCATGGACCATCAGCAAGGCTGAGATCTTCCTGCTCTTCTACTGTCCTGATACCGCAGCACACCTTATAGAGGCGCAGCTAAATTCTAGCAGCCAGTGAAGGATGGAGGTCATCTCCCTCCACCTCCATTTCATGCTTTTCCAGTTCTGACCGGTTCCTTCCCGCCTTTTGTGCCCTAGAACGCTTCGTACAGCGCATGCGCCATGTCCCTCCGCTTTTCTAATAGTCTGCTGCAGGGAAATGTGGTTCTGTGGCTCCAATAAATAACATCTAGCAGCAGGAGGTCCCTGATAGTGATTTGGGTTTGATCAGGGCTCAGAATCCACCACATAAGAGTCAGCTGGTTCCATTCATCAACATAAAGTTCTAAGGTTCGGTTCAACTGAGCTCAGTTAGCGGACATGATGCCGCTGAGTGACCGTGTGAGCAGCAGAGTTACTCACCGAGCGGGATCCCTGTCTGTCCCTCTGTCTCTGTGTCCTCAGCGGCTCCTGGACGCTGCTGGTTCCGTCTCTGGGAGGAACAAGGAGCCTCTTTATGCGAAGGAAGCAGCCGAGCTCAGCTGCAGCGGTTCGGATTCATAAATCACCTTTTAAGGTCCAGTTCCACCTCGGAGTTCCGCCCACTTCTGCTTTTTGTTAAAGGTTCTGAACGGGTCCAACCGTCTTTCACAGAACTCTTCTGCTTCCTGCTCCTTCTCTTCCTGTTGTGTAACATGATTAGCTCCCACCCTGATGGCGCATTACCGCCACCTGCTGTTCTGGAGTGTTACTAAGAAACCAGATTTACAATAAACTTTAAAATCCATTTTTCTGTTTCCAGGCTTAATTGGCCTGTTGACAATGACAGTTACATTCACTGTTCCTTTACTAAATAAAGGAGATTATGTTTTATTTTTTTAGGCTTTATATTATGTTGCACACTTTTTATATTTGTAGAATTTCGCTGCTCAAGGTGGCAGCAGGTTGGCTTGGCTGTGTTATTGCTACTGGAGATCCTTCCTACCTTCAGCATCCACAACAGCTATTTGAAGAAACCTGTTTAAAATGAGTTGCAACAACATTTAATTTCACTTTGGGCTTAATAAGGTATGTTTGAACTGAATTGAATGTTGATGCTGTCCCCAATGTCATCTGACTCTGCTGCAACTCTAATTGAATTAATCTGAGAATGCCTTGTTGGTAACCGCAAAGTATCTTGGATTTTATTCTCCTTTAGAATACAGTTTGATTGTTTTTCCCAATTGTTCTGATAGCCTTTAGTCTGGTAGCTCCATCCTTTTTCAGAGAATGATGATACAACTTCTTCTTCAGTTGGGAGGAGGATTAAGCTGTCTGAGTAAAGAGGATGGGGCTGATCTGGACTCTGCCCTACTAATGAGCAGAGTAAGCCTGCTACCTTGGTTTACTGGGATGACTTGAGATATTGTCCCTAATGTTTCACATATAGAAAATAGATTTTCACCTCAAAAAAAGGGAGTTGTTGTTTTTACAGTGTGCTGTCTGGTTTTCATTGTGCGTCATGGGATCCTACTGTTGACTACCTGCTCCCTATCTCTGTGTGCCTTCCTGCTCTATGCCTGTAACTCGTCCCATGTTTTATGTCCTACACCCCATGTCCTGTAAGTTTCCCAGTTCCGTTATTAACAACTTCTACTCACCATGCGGCTCTGACGTTCCTGGTTGCATTTTGATCCTGCAAATCCCCTACTTTAAATGACAAACTGATTGGAATTTCCATGCTATGAAATGATTTGTAGTAAAAAAAAATGTCAGGGGAAAAAATGCACAAATGTCTGAAACCTGGAAGCAGAGAGTCTGTTTAAAGGAAGTAAATATCTGTTCTGTACATTTTTACCATGTGAAAAATAGACTTCTATTCAATTCAATTCAGTTTATTTATTTAGTACCAGTTCACAACATATGTCATCTCAAGGCACTTTGCAAAGTCATTTCAATCGAATCAGGTTCATACATTCCAATTAATCCTAACCATTAAACAGTTTAGTCAGATTCAGTTATTTATTCAAATTGGTTAAAAAGGTTTTCTATTTAAGGAAACCCAGCAGATTGCATCCAGTCAGTGACTTGCAGCATTCACTCCTCCTGGATGAGCATGTTCTAAGCCTGTTTTCTATACAGCACTCTGCACAAGATCTCAGCAGATGTAGAACTAATCATAAATAACTAAGACTGATATTTCCATGTGTAAATTTTTATTTTTCAGTATGTTCCACATTTCACTGATGACAGTTTTGCTAACTGTGTTACTAGTCTGTTCAAATCAAATCCGCCAAAGGAACCAAATACAAACACAGGTGAGACGTAAAAAACACCAGCACACACAGATCATGAAAGCTTGTCCATAAAGGCCAAAGGTTACCTTATCACATCTGTCATGTCTTAGCTTTTAATTTGCTTAACATTCCATTTTACAATTCATTTTATGACTTCTTTAAATTCCTGCTGTTATCACATGTTTTTACTGTTCGTTTTAAGTCTTATCTCTGACTCCTTCTTTTTATGTGGAGCACTTTAAACTATCCTTTGACTAAACATGGTTTGTCTTAACATAGGAATAGGCTAATATGCAGCATGTTTGATGATAGATAAAACAAAAACAGTTGTGTTTAGCAGAAAGAAGGTTGAACAAATTGATTTAAAAATATATGGAGAAAAAATAGAAAAACTAAGTTCCTTTAGATTTCTTGGAATTTTATTTGACTCAAAACATCTATGAAGTGACCATATAAGATTTATCGAGGGAAAATGTAAGAAAATTGTAAATATAATGAGGTGATTAATGGGATCAAATTGAGGGGTATAAAACTATTTTAAAAAGGTATATATTGCTCTGATAAGATAAATATTGGATTATGGGTCTGTAGTGTATAAACAAGCTGCAAAATCAATAATTCATAAATGAGAGGTAACTCAAAATCAAGCGCTGAGATTATGCTGTGGGGCTATGAAACCTTCTCCAAATTTGGCTGTACAGGTGGAAATGGGAAAGCTCTCTTTGCACTTCAGATATAAACAAGTTATGATGAATTATTGGGTAAGTTTGCAAGGACATAAGGCAAAAAAAAAAAAGACTCAGTAGTTAAAACTTTACAGCGGTGCTGGGAAAGTGGAAAGGCAAAAGTAGACTGTGTTGCTTGGGCAGCAAATAAATGTGGCAGGGAAATACACGAGAAGAGATATAGCAGTGCTGTGTCCTATTCAGTTACGCCTTATTGGCTGTTTCCTAACATTAATGTTGATCTAGATATCCATAAAGAAATGCAGATTTATAAAGGTTATGTGAATTGGATAGATGTAGTGAACTACAGAATTGAGGACATATTCAGATGATTTCTTTTAATATATACAGATGGTTCTCATGATTCAGAGTCAGGTAAAACAGGATTTGCATATTTTATTTCTGAACTAAACGTATTGTTAAAACAAAGAACATCAGATCATTTAGCTTTCTCTACAGTTGAAATGCTTGCAATTCTGATGGCGTAAAAGTAGGTAGAACAAAACAGAATAAAAAGAGTTCTTATCTGCTCAGATTGTCTTCCTTGATGTTGATTGTGGGTTTCTCATCAAAAAGCCGTATAGATTTGGTCTATGAAATTTATGGAACTTTATTTAGACTTACACTATTTCATTTAAGTTCAGCTCCTGTGGGTTCCTGCTCTTAAAGAGATTGAAGGTAATGAAGTTGCAGATCATCTAGCCAAACAGTCTTTGAATCAAGATAGAATTATGGAAACTACATTTAGTAAATTTGAAATAAAATCTGTTATTAAGTAAAATCTGAAAGGCAGCAGCTTTGGGAAGAGGGAACAAAAAGTTGTCATTTATTTCAAATACAAAAGACGGTAGGGAAAATGGAAGTAATTGGAGAAAATTGAAAAGAACAATTTGTCATAATAAGATTATGACATACACGACTAAATAAAACTTTACATTTCTTGGGTAAACATCCAACAGGCAGATGTGATAGTGGAAGGGATTTAAAAGCAGTAGAGCATATTATAATTCAGTGTGAAAAGTGTAGGATGAGTACAGAAAATTAAAGCAAGAATTAAGGAAGAATGCTGCGGAAGTTTTAAGGGTGAACATAGTATTGGTTAAACATGAAATGATAAATAGAGTATTTATAGGATTTTTAAGAGAAACGGGATTATTTGCAAGAATATAAATTAGACCAGTTAGATACTCTGGCTCACACTCCAGCACAGTAGATGGCGATAATGCATCTTAACATTTGATGTCACCCACTAAAAACCACAAAAAGAAGAAATAAAAGAAGAAGAAAGAGGAGGAGCACTGAGCTAAAACGAATCACAAATGGTTTATCAGTATACACAGGAGAAATATTAACAATACTTTTAGCAGTACAGTGGGTGGAAGACATAAAACCTTTAAAAACAATAATTTGTTCAGATTTAAGCTTGGTATTATTGAGTTTAAAATATAACCATTCAGACAGCAGGCCAGACAGTCTACTAGAAATACAGCAAACTTTATTCAGACTACAAATGATGGGTTTATCAATAGTATTTTTATGGGTTCCAGCACATATTGGGGTTAAAGGAAATGAGATGGCAGATAAGATGGCTAAGAAGGCAACACAAAATCATATCAATTTTACATTATATTTAAGTAAATCAGAAGCAAAGAGCATCATCAAACAGAAATTGAAGGAAGAATGGCAGAAAAGGTGGGATGGAGAAAGAAAAGGAAGATGGTTTTATAGGATCAAAAAGGCAGTTGGTGAAAAAAGAACTGGAAGAAGGAATAGAAAGGAGGAAAGGGTAATAACAAGAATAAGATTAGGATATACAGGACTTAATTATACACTTTGTAAAATACATAAACATAATAAAGGACAATGTGACCACTGTGGTAAGGATGAAACAATTGAACATGTTTTTATAGTGTCAGAAATATGAGCTGCAAAGAAGAGTTATGAAGAGAGAATTTGAAAGGATTACATTCAATTAAATTCAGTTTATTTATATAGCACCAATTCACAACACATGTCGTCTCAAGGCTCTTCACAAAAGTCAGGTTCATACATTCCAATTAATACTAACCATTGAACAGTTCAGTCAGATTCAGTTATTTATTCAAACTGGATAAAAAGTTTTTCTATCTAAGGAAACCCAGCAGACTGCATCCAGTCAGTGACTTGCAGCATTCACTCCTCCTGGATGAGCATGTAGAGACAGTGGACAGTCACTGGCGTTGACTTTGCAGCAATCCCTCATACTGAGCATGCATGTAGCGACAGTGGAGAGGAAAAACTCCCTTTTAACAGGAAGAAACCTCCAGCAGAACCAGAACCAGGCTCAGTGTGAGCGGCCATCTGCCACGACCGACTGGAGGTTTGAGAGAACAGAGCAGAGACACAAAGAGAACAAAGAAGCACTGATCCAGGAGTACTTTCTATGGGAAGGAAAAGTAAATGTTAATGGATGTAGCTCCTTTAGTCGTTTCATCTAGAAAGAAAGAACAGATAAACTCTAATCCAGTTTTCAAGGTTAGAGTCTGAAAGAGAGAACATAGAGTTAGTCACAGTAGAAGCTCAGTCAGTAGCCATGTCTAGGAGAGAGAAAGGGTTAAACACTGAAAGACAGGGCCGTGTGGATCATCTGTAGAGGATGAGCATTAAGTTGTTGCCACCAGAAGCTTGGACGATGCCCCTCTCCAGAAAGGTGTCACAGGTAGACACAGAGTCAGGCCAGGTGTAGCTTCTAGGAAGAGAAAAGAGAGAACAAAGTTAAAAGCTGAAATAACAGCAAATAATGCAAAATTGGAGAGTAGTGTGAGAATGTAGTGAAGAGGGTGAAAGTGGTCGTTATGTCCTCCAGCAGCCTAAGCCTATAGCAGCATAACTACACAGATAGTTTCAGTTCAGATTATTTAGTTAAACGGCGCTTATTTACAACAATGTCGTCTCAAGGAACCCCACAAAGGGTCCCACTGATGGTCATTGTTCTACTAAAAACCACAAGGATTGGGATACCTCCCTCTGTCAGACTGATTATAACCATTGGAAAAGAGAAGGGGTCATACAGGTAGCAGAAATGGAGGGTGTGTTTGCACCTCAACCATAACTGAGCCGTTTTAGGCTTAACCTGACTCCCCCTTACTCCAACCAACAGGGAGGGAGGAAGGCTCCCTCCTTGATAATCTAAGCCACTCTAACTATAAGCTTTATCAAAAAGGAAAGTTTTAAGCCTAGCCTTAAAAGTAGACAGGGTGTCTGCCTCACGGACTAAAACTGGGAGCTGGTTCCACAGGAGAGGAGCCTGATAACTAAAGGATCTGCCTCCCATTCTACTTCTAGAGACTCTAGGAACCACCAGTAAACCTGCAGTCTGAGAACAAAGTGCTCTGTTAGGAACATATGGACCAATCAGATCTCTGATGTATGATGGAGCTAGATCATTAAGGGCTTTATATGTGAGGAGGAGAATTTTAAATTCTATTCTGGATTTAACAGGGAGCCAATGAAGGGAAGCTAAAATAGGAGAAATATGATCTATCTTTTTAATTTTCATCAGAACTCTTGCTGCAGCATTTTGAATCAGCTGAAGGCTTTTAATTGCATTTTGTGGACATCCTGATAGTAAAGAATTACAATAGTCCAGCCTTGAAGTAACAAATGCATGGACTAGTTTTTCAGCATCACTCCTGGACAGGATATTTCTAATTTTGGCAATGTTCCGGAGATGAAAGAAGGAAATCCTAGAAACCTGTTTAATATGGGATTTAAATGACATGTCCTGGTCAAAAATAACACCAAGATTTTTTACTTTATTATCAGAGGTCAATTTATTGCCATCCAGGTTAAGTGATTGACTAAGCAGTTTCTTTTTTAAAGACTCCGGTCCAAAGACGACAACTTCTGTCTTGTCTGAATTTAGAAGCAAAAAATTTAACGTCATCCAAGTTTTTATATCTTCAAGACATGCTTGTAGTCTATCTAACTGGTTGGGTTCATCAGGATTTATGGATAAGTAAAGCTGAGTATCATCAGCGTAACAGTGAAAATTTATCCTATGCTGCCTGATCATTTGACCTATTGGAAGCATATATATAGTAAAGAGAATTGGCCCAAGTACTGAACCCTGTGGTACTCCACAATTAACCCTGGAGTTTAAAGATGATGTATCATTTACATGAACAAACTGGAATCTGTCAGACAGATAAGATTTAAACCAGCCTAGAGCTGTTCCCCTGATCCCTGCAGCATATTCCAGCCTTTCTAAGAGAATATTATGATCGACTGGATCAAATGCAGCACTGAGATCTAACAGAACCAGAACAGACACAAGAAAAGTTTAGCATAAAAGATCCATTAAAAAAGAACATAGGGAGAAAACATATACAAATTATTTCAAGATTCCTAAAAAGAACAAAATTATTTATTAGAATTTGATTATAGAAGAAAGATATTAGTACATGATGAACCACACTCCATACCAGTGGTGGCGGTATTGCACACCTACAGATTCTTGCCAACATCCATTAAACACCAGAAGAAGAAAGAAGAAGAAAAAGGAAGAACACCGAGCTAGTGGTAGACCGAGCGTAACGTTCGAGTTGGTGGAACGATGGTAGAAGGAGGTGGAGGTGGAGAGGCCATGATAGAGGCTGCTGCCGCCAGGCGAACCGGTGGAGGTTTACGGTGTCGTGAGATGTCAGACGGAAATGATGTGTCAGGAAATGAACTTGGAGAAATGGATGTGGGTTGTGATGGCGGGAATAATGAATTAGTTTGGGAAGTTCAAAAAATTAGGCGTAAACGTAAAATGTCAAGACAGGAAACAGCATATTCTATCTCGGAAGTTGAAGGAGAGGCAGATGTGATGACAGAGTTTAAAGTAGTTTTAAATTGGTCAAAGAGAGTTTGTCGTTCAGTAAGTGGAACCCGATTAAAGTTACTAAAGAATTCAACTCACTTGTTGGAAAAGTGAAATGTGTTAAAGTGATAAGAGATGGATCTTTATTGATCATTTATAATGATGTTAAAAAAAAGATAAGGCACTGAATCTGAACAAAGTTCTGGGTGAGACAGAAAGTATTTGAGTGATGTTATTTCAGGTATTTCACCCGATGAGCCCATTGATATTAAATCGAACGTATCACAAGGGAAAGTAGTTGAAATCAGGCGTTTAAAAAGAAACTGAAATGGAGAAAAGATTGATAGTTTTTCTATCATGCTGAAGTTTGAAGAGAGAATCCTCCCTGACAAAGTGTTTGTGGGTTATATGAGTGATGATGTTGGACCATTTATTCCTCCGCCATTTGCAGTTCGTAAGGGGAAGCAGAAGTGTGGGAGACGTGCTGGGGATCATGAATATGGTAAATGTGAACAGGGAGCTCCCTTGAAATGCTGTAATTGTGGAGGTGAACATAGTTCAGGTTTCAGGGGCTGTGTAGCTAGTAAAAGAGCCGTGGAAGAGCAGAAAATTAAATTACTAATGGGATCACTTATGCAGAAGCAGCTAAAGAAGTACCAGTTCAACCAACGATGCAACAAAAGAAAGTGACAGTTGTAGAAACAGGAAGTTCTGTTTGTCAGGGATGTAATAAGGTCAAAGATGACACTCTACTCATGAGAAAACAGGACTTTACTTTATTTATGGTTGAGGTTATAAAGGACACTGCTCAAAAAGAAAGGAAAACGGAAAAGATCCAAATAATTGTAAAAGCAGCTCAAAAATATCTTGATATTAAGAACGCTAGTTGGGAATCAATTAAGGAGAAACTTAATGAGACTCAATCTTCTCAACCTCAAACATGTGGTGGACTTCCTTCTTCCTCATGTTAGTTATATTCCAGTGGAATGCAAGAAGTCTCATTAGTAATGGTGAAGAATTTAAGAAATATATTTCAGATTTGATAGTCAAGCCTCATCTTATTTGTATTCTAGAAACTTGGCTTAAGCCCCAATTGGATTTTATAATTCAAGGATATACAACAATAAGGAATGATAGAAAGGAAAGACTAGGTGGGGGAGTGGCACCCTTTGTACAAAAAGGTCTAAGATATAAAGTGGAAAAAATAGGACTGAATCATGAATCAATAGTTACTAAAATCTGGATAGGAAATGATCAAGTTTCAATAAGTAACTTTTATAATTATAGTAAGAAGTTGACCATTCAGGATCTTAATGAAGTAAATACACAGAATCAGGGAAAACCTGTTTGGTGATTTCAGTTCACATAGTTTATTATGGGTTAGTCTAAATACAGATGCAAATGGATTGATCATTGAAGAGTTTCTTGATTTAAATTCACTGGTTTGTATTAATGATGGTAGAGGCACTAGATATGATTGTAATAGAAATTTGGAGAGTGCTTTAGATTCAACATTGGTGTCAAATGGAACAGCTGGAATTACATCCTGGGAGCTGTTAAATGATTCTCCAATGGGCAGTGATAACTTTCCTATTATTACATCAGTTGGTACTGAGGTAGTTAAAGAAGAGAAAATATAGATACCAAGATGGAGACTAAATAGAGCTAATTGGGAGTTATTTAAGTATTTAGTTTATAGAGAGTATGATAAACTGAATGAAAGATATTTTGTTGATGTGGAGGTATGTAACTCAGAGATGGTATCCATTATTATTATTAATGCAGCTGAAGCTTCAATTCCTAAGTCAAGAGGAAGAGGAAATAAGAAATCTAATCCTTGGTGGAATGAGGAATGTAGTAATGCTATATAAGAAAATAAATAAAGCTTTTAAGCTGATAAGAAGACATCATACTTTTGAGGTATTAATCCAGTGTAAAAAAACACAAGCTGAAGTTAGGAAGACTATTAGAACTGCGAAGAAGACATGTTGGAGACAGTATTGTAATTCTATTGGAAGAGAAACCAAGTTATCTGATGTGTAGAGAGTTATCAAGAAAATGAATGGTGTTAAAAAGAGTTTTTCTTTACCTATTTTAGAAAATAATGGAAAAATAGCTCTTAATAATAATGAAAAAGCAGAGTGATTAGTAGAAACTTTAGTTAAATTACATAGTTCATGGAGCGATGCTGGTGTAGGGGTTAAGCGCATGACCCGGGTTCGAGTCCTGGACTTGGCGACCTTTGCTAAATGTCTCCCTCTCTCTTTGCCCTTCTTTCCTGTCTACCTACTATCAAAAATAAAGGCCTCCAGTGCCGAAAAAAATATCTAAAAAAAAAAAAAAAAGTACATAGTTCAGAGAATTTATCTGAAATTATAAAGAGAAAACTTTGGCTGAGAATCCAGGAGTTACGGTTAAGAAAAAGATTTCACACCAAGATCTAGATTTGCCCTTTACTCATTATGAGCTGAAAAAAGCTACATCTGATGCTAAACAGTCAACACCAGGCAAAGATGGGATCTGTTATACAATGTTAAAACATTTAAGTGATAAATCTCTTAATGCTATTTTAAAACTTTTTAATCTGGTTTTGGAGAGTGGGATTATTCCTGCAGCATGGAAACAGTCAATTATAATTCCCGTGTTGAAGCCTGGTAAAAATGCAACAGACCCTTCAAATTGTAGACCTATAGGTCTTACGTCTCAATTAGGGAAAACAATGGAGAGAATTGTAATAAATAGACCATCATATTTCCTGTAAAGTAAAAACTTATTCTGTTCTTTTCAAAGTGGTTTTTGAAAAGGGAGAAATACGATGGATGCAATATTGTGCTTGGAATCAGAGGTAAGGTAAGCTCAAACAAACAAAGAAATGGTGTTAGCTGTGTTTTTTGATATAGAAAAGGTTTATGATATGTGATGGAAAGAGGGATTATTAATTAAACTAGGAAAACTTAGTATTGAAGGTCAGATTTATAACTGGGTTTTATACTTTTTATTTGGGAGAAAAATAGAAGTAAGAGTAGGGACTGCCTACTCTAGTAGATATATGGTAGAGAATGATACCCTACAAGGCAGTGTTTGTAGCCCAATTCTTTTTAATATGATGATAAATGACATATTTGATCAAATAGATAATAGTCTATGGAAATCTTTATATGCAGATGATGGGGCTCTTTGGGTGTGGCGCCATAATATTATTTATCTACAGAAAAAGATGCAGAATGCAATTATGAAAGTGGAAGATAGGGCAAATAAGTGGGGTTTTAAAATGTCTGTTGCTAAGACCCAAGTTATCTGTTTTTATCGAAGACATAAGGAAATTACTTTGAATCGTTACAATCAAAAGCTTGAACAAGTGAATTTAGTTCGATTTTTAGGTTTCATCTTTGATGAAAAACTTACTTGGAAACAGCAAAAAGAATTTGTTCAAAATAAATGTAAAAAGGTTTATAATTTGCTAAGATGTCTTTCGGATCAGGCTTCGAAAAGTGCACTGTTGGGAGTTTATCAGGCTGTCATGAGATCTTCCTTGGATTATGGTTGCGTAGCATATATGGCAGCACCTAATAGTCATTTGAGGAAGCTTGATAGAGAACAAACTCAAGGGTTGAGAATATGTTGTGGAGCTTTTAGATAATCTCCTTTAGCTGCTTTACAAGTTGAGACTGGTGAACTTCCTTTAAGGTTAAGAAGAATGCAGCAAATGTATATATACTGGTTAAACCTTCAGGGACATAAATATGGTCATCCAACAAAGGCTGTGCTGCAGGACTGTTGGGAGCATCATAAATCTAACTACAATAGCTTTGGATGGATTGGGAATATAAAAGTTCAAAATTTAGGTCTGACACAGTTTCAGTATAGTTTTACTGTTCCACAATCACTGATTCTATCATGGTTATTTATCACACCAGTAGTTGACCTGCAAATAAGAAAAATACTTAAAAAGGAAAAGACCCCAGAATGGGTAAAAGTTAAAGAATATTTTGAAAAGTTTAAAGAAGACCTTGTGATATATACAGATGGGTCGAAAGATCCAAATAGTGGTAAAACAGGGGCAGCTGTGTATATCCTGCATTATAAAGTCATGATTAAAAGAAGAACAACAGACCATCTAGCAGTTTATTCAGTTGAATTAATTGCTATCATATTAGCTTTGAAATGGTTGCTTTCTGATAATGTTAAGGAGGTAAATAGATCCATAGTTGTATCAGATAGTCAAGCTACAATTTTAAGTATAGAGTCTGGTAAATCTTGTAGATTAGATTTATTGTTGATATATATCACTTATTGGTCCAGCTACATAATAGAAGCTGTTCTGTTAGATTTGTCTGGATTCCTGCTCGTGTAGGAATCAAAGAAAATGAAGAAGTAGATTTGTTAGCTAAGCAGGCTTTAAAATTAGATGGTATTAATTTAAATATTCCTCTGAGCAAAGGAGAGGGAAAATCTATTATTCAAAGTAAAATCATTAAGGTGTGGCAGGACCAATGGAGTAATCATGATAATGGCAGGCATTTATATAATATTCAAAAGAAAGTGGGGGGTAATAGAAGTAGGGATGGAAGTCGAAAAGAAGAAGTGATTATATCACATCTTAGAATTGGTCATACAGGTCTTAATAGTTCTTTTTTTCTAATAGAGAAACATGAAACAGGGACTTTTATTTATTGTAATCAGATGGAAACAGTGGAGCATGTTTTATTAGAATGTAGTAAATATTCAGAAGAATATCAGCATTTAAAGTCGGTTTTAAACAGAGAGGGAAATGCACTTTCTTTACTATTATTTTAGGAGAGGAATTAAAATCTGTTAGAAATCAATTAATAATTAAAAATATATATATTAGGTTGTTTAGTCGTATTTAAAGTATAAATATATATGTATAAATACTTACATATTCATACGCATACAAATGTATGTGTGTGTGTATGGGTATGCACACTCACACATTAATGTAAGTGAATTAAGTTCCCTCTATCAGTGACATCCGCACTCCAGTCCGGTAGGTGGCGGTAATGCACATTAAGTTGGTTTGTCATCCGCCAATAAAAACAAAAGAAGAAGAAGAACACCGAGGTGGAACTGGACCTTGGACCTTAAAAGGTGATTTATGAATCCGAACCGCTGCAGCTGAGCTCGGCTGCTTCCTTCGCATAAAGAGGCTCCTTGTTCCTCCCAGAGACGGAACCAGCAGCGTCCAGGAGCCGCTGAGGACACAGAGACAGAGGGACAGACAGGGATCCCGCTCGGTGAGTAACTCTGCTGCTCACACGGTCACTCAGCGGCATCATGTCCGCTAACTGAGCTCAGTTGAACCGAACCTTAGAACTTTATGTTGATGAATGGAACCAGCTGACTCTTATGTGGTGGATTCTGAGCCCTGATCAAACCCAAATCACTATCAGGGACCTCCTGCTGCTAGATGTTATTTATTGGAGCCACAGAACCACATTTCCCTGCAGCAGACTATTAGAAAAGCGGAGGAACATGGCGCATGCGCTGTACGAAGCGTCCTAGGGCACAAAAGGCGGGAAGGAACCGGTCAGAACTGGAAAAGCATGAAATGGAGGTGGAGGGAGATGACCTCCATCCTTCACTGGCTGCTAGAATTTAGCTGCGCCTCTATAAGGTGTGTTGCGGTATCAGGACAGTAGAGGAGCAGGAAGATCTCAGGTTTATTTTTCATGAATTGTGGCAAAACAACTTAATGTCACAAAAACAGAGAAAGAACATGAGAACCACAAATAGGCCAATGGGCTTATATAGTAGATACAAGTTATTAAGTTAACTTGTTAATTGACAAATGTCACGTAGAATTCATGGGTCAATAATCTTAACAACTTTAGAGTTTTTTTGAATAATGTTTGACTGTATGGTTTGAACTCTTCAAATATTAAAAAAGATTGTTTCCGTGCGGGATGTTCCCAGGGGACAAACATGAACACAGCCTGTTGAATGTGACGTGTAGGTGATCAGAAAGCAAGGTGATAGAAACATGGAGGAGAATTACTCTGAACTCAACTTTGACCTTGAGAGGGTTTGCGAGATTTGCCGTCTGAAATCTGAATGTTAGTGTGTTGTTCAAACGCCCAGTCGGTCGTGGCAGATGGCCGCTCACACTAACACTGTTAAAAGGAAGTTTTCCTCTTCACTGTTGCTACATGCTCATCCAGGAGGAGCGAATGCTGCAAGTCACTGACTGGGTTTCCTTACGTAGAAAAACTAAACCGAACCCGACTGCAGTTTGATAGTTCGGGTTAATTTGAATGTATGAACCTGACTTGAAATCTGTATGATTTGATTGAACTGACTTTGTAAAGGACCTTGAGACAACATGTGTTGTGAGTTGCCGTTATATAAATAAAGCTGAATTAAATTGTTGCGCTCGGATAGCTGGACACCACACACTGTAGGACCAAGCCTGTTCTATCTAGTTTTTTTTTATCATCATGTGAGGGGTCTCTCAGGTCTTAGATCAATTTTAAAATCTTGCTGAGTGAACCAGGCATTAGAGAATCCAAACAACATATTTACCTAAATGAGGGAAACTTGTTGAGAATTCTTTGGGAGATTAATGTACAAACATCTTGCCAGAAAACACACGAGAAAGGACAGGACCAGAATAATGCCTGGTTTACACGGCTAGATAATTATGCCGGTTTGTTTACCCAATCTTCCCCTTCTGACACCTTTAAGGACACCCAGATTCTCGATATGGCTCTAAAGATTATTTCATGGGATATTCTTGCTGTGTGTGGTTTTTTAGGAGTGATCTAGTCTGCTAGGAAGAACGTCGGGACCTTTCTGACCTCAAATCGGGGATATTCACATTGTTGGATTGTCTTGGCTGGATGCCTTAGCATGTGGGGTGGGGTCTAAATGATTTATAAAAACAGAAAAAAAAGGATGGGAGCCAAATCGTAGCCTTGAGGCACACCACTGGTTATCTCAAGGAAGTCTGATTTATAGTTTATTTTGGACACATTGGGTCCTACCTTTTTAAGTAGTTTTTCAACACTTTTAGAGCCTCTGATATGAAGCCAGTGTTCCGAAGTTTGCTAAACAGTAGTTGATGATCACTAAATCAAATGCCTTTGAGAGATCTGTAACTAATGCAGCACATTGCTGTTTTCAGCAATGGTAGCAGCGACAGTACTATTATCACTTCTAAAACCAAAGTGATAATCACATGAAGTATTATTGTCAGATAAGGTGTTTCAGCTGTGAATTAACCTTGGTTTCAAGGATCTTTGCCAATACTGAAAGTTAAGTTGGGAAATATGGCGGTAGTTGTTTAACTCAGAAGGGTCAACCCTTTATGTAAGGGAAGAACATCAGCAGCTTTCCCAATTGTAGGTATTGTGTTGGTTTGGATTCTTAAATATTTGCAAATATATCAATCAACCAACCTTTGTCAAATCAAACATCCAAAGATCAACAAGTTCAATGTCCTCAACTTGAAAGGTGCAGTGTACTGTTTATTGCTCCAGTTTGACAAACAATAAACTAAGATCCATTTTTGTTTCCTGCTGCTTGTCCTGCTTTAATAATTATTATCCTACCAATAAATCTTGTAAATAACCCAAAAAATATAAAGTAACCCAAGAACTAACTTAAAAGAATTCTAAGGATAAGGAATACACAGATCCAAACTTCCAGCCCCCAATTGTACAAATAATCACAATTGCTTAATTAATTACTTAGTTCTCTAAAAATACATGTATGGGTAAATATGTTATATGTATGTATATCTCGGGGTATTGCCATGGCATCAAATTAGGACCTGAACAACAAATTTAGAGGGATTGCAATAGGCAGAGGTACAGTATTAAAATTCTACATATTTATTGCTCCCTGTTGTAATAATATTGATATAGTAAAACAACAATGGGAGCAAGATTTCTAGAAACAAATATCAACTGAACAATGTAATACAATGTACAAATGTGGTAGAGGAAAGTGTTAATTCCCAATAGCACACAGTCCCAGTTCAAGAAGACTTTAAATCAGAGTGTTCTTGGCATGTAGAAAGATTAATGAAGTCGATATGGTCAAACAGTCACATAGTCTAGTTCAGATATCTTGCAAATCTGGTGTTAGTTCAGGAATCTCTGCTGAGAGTCCCATCCCATCTGAGTCCCAGAAAGACTTGCATAAGACATACTTTGGTTGGATTGGTTAAAGGAAATCCCACACACCAATGATATGACTTTGTATATATACGCCCTTCTTTGTATCAAATGTTGGGATTCTTTGGGTTTTGGTGACCATGTGTTTAGAGTTGTGTTCTGAATAAAAGGCTCCCTGTGGTCAACTCTGAGAGTAGAACCAGTGTCCGTTTCATAATTTTATTTCAGAATATTTTAGGCCACTGCCTTCTCCAGCACAATCTTCTTATGAAAATGTGTGAGAGAGACTCCAAACAAATATAACCCTAAATAACACTCTCCTCTCTCTGTGAAGAAGATGAACTGGATCGTAAAGAAGCTCAACTATTTTAATCTCAATAATTGGCTGAAAGAGTTTGTCAAATTATTTATGCTGGAACATGTGGCCTTGGTACTATATGGGAGAGGCGCAGCGTTCCAGGAAATTGAAAACCCCCCTGGGAGAAATGTTTGATTTTATGCTGAGAAAATACGGGTCCTGGGAACAATGCATGCATTAATGATTGGATTAAATCATCAAGTTTTCCTGCAGGAGGTTCATTTAGTTATTCATTTTTATTCTCTTTTAAATTATTGGTGTTTGGTAATTATTTAATTACCTTTATGCCACTGTAATGTACTTTTTCCATTATGGCTCTTTTCTTTTTTCATGTACAGCACTTTAAATTGTCTTGCTACTGAAATGTGCTATAAATAAACTTCCCTTGCTTTACAGGACAATGATGAGCCTTACTGGTGGTTATAAGCAGTTTCCTTTATTTAACCTTTTTCAGCATATGTCACTCTTCAACCAACGTAAGAGCTAGAGCAGTAAACACATATAAAAATAAAACGTCATTTCCACTAGACTTTAATGACATTGATTAGATAAACTTATACTGTAATTCAAAACATTCCTTCATTAATCATACATTTACCTTGTTCCTCCTTTTCAACTGGTGCTAAGCCGTTAGCCCTTTTTCTTATTCTGTAAGTTTGCAGCACTCTATTCTTTTGTCTTGTTTGCCGTCAAGCTACAATTACTTACATAAACGTACATAAAGCACTTCCGGGTCTACAGGAAATAACCAAAATAAAAGCACCTGAACATGTAAACAATCTATTTCAAAGTACAATCCTATTAGTTAATGGCCATTAGACATAGATATGGCTTTGCTGTATTTTGGACATCAAGAATGATTGTGATATAACCAGCATATGCATATAACTGATTATCAATCCAACTTGTTTATAGGAAGAAGGTTAAATGCAATGGTGAAAGTGGATGTTCAGTGTTTCAAGTAAATTTAATATGTAACAATCTGTTTATTCTTAATAAATGTCCTAGTGTTATGTGTGTATATGTAATATATGTACATACTGGTTTTCCTATTTATTAGGCCCAAGTGCTGTGAAGGCCTGTTGTGATCGCAGGATTCCTTCTTGGCCCTTTAAGTTGCTTTTAGGGGGTCTAAATATATATGGAAAATCAACCAAATTTGCACAAAATTGTCTGTAAAATAATATTTGGATTTCAATGCAATTTAAAAGGGGCGTTGCCAAACAACTCTGACGGGCCTCTTAAACTGAGATAGGCCAACCAGTGTAATGTAGAGATTGGAAATTTGATATACAGATAGACATCATCATAGCCTTGCCCCCTGAGAACAGGAAGTTGCTTTTTTCACCTGGAAAAGTCCTTTCTGACCCACTTAGCTAATATTGTGACAGAAGACAGAGCAAAAAGTAGGTCCTACCTGGTTTCAAATAGACGTTTTGCTAGAGGGTGTGGCTGTGACCACGTGGCAAAGTCCAACGTCACGCTGTGGCGATACATTTAGCTTTAATTTCCACCGATATCATCTGATCTGCACCAAATTCAATATGACCGATCCTAATCCCATCCCTAAAAGATATTCAGGCAACTATTTGGTGGGCATCGCATAATTCCTTTACAGCACTCAAGCCTCAAGCCATGATTTGACCAAGGATTATGAAATTTGGTACACATAATTCGGTATACATACTTCACTGAAAGATGAACTGAGAACCTACTGTTGTGGGCATTTAGCTAAATTTTTAATACTACATTTTCTGTTTCTTTTTTTTTTTTTCAGATTTGCAACAACATTGTCTATTGCAAGCAACATGTTGTTTTTGTCCTCAATCAAAAAGAAATCTCTGTTTGGGACCAGAGGAAAATACTATCTCTGAAAACCAAAAGGGAGAGCAGAGGAACCAAAACTTGAACAAGTAAAGAAGAAGAGTTTGGATCAGAACCTTTGCAGATTTTAAAGAAAGAAAACCACATCGTAATGAAGCAAGAGACAGATACATTAATAGGAACAGTTTCTGGATTTCTACATATAAAAGAAGAACCAGAGGAACTAGAACTGAAACAAATGAAAGAAGAAGATCGTCAATCAGAATCTCAGCAGATGGTAAAAATTGAGGTTGAAGACATCAGTCAGGATGAAAACCACGATGCTCTGAAGCAGGAGACTGATACATTAATTGAAACAGATTTGGGATATCTTGAATTCAAAGAGGAACCAGTGGAACTAGAACCTAAACAAGTGAAGGAAGAGGACGGTAGATCAGGACCTCAGCAGGTGGCCAAAAAAGAGCCTGATAGCATCTGTCAGGATGAAAACCAGGATGCACTGAAGCAGGAGACTGATGCATTAATTCTAACAGCTTCTGTTGATGAAACCGACCACCAACAACCTCAACCAATTGGAAACCAAATCATCTTCCAGAACTTCCCTAAAGCAGAACGTCATCAGGAAACAAAGACTTACGAAGCCTCAGGATCCAACAGAGATGAGCAGCAACAGAAGAAAGCTCAGAAAACCAGAGGTCAAAGTAACAATGTAGAGAAAAGGAAGAAGGACAAGAAAATACACAAAGATAAAAAATGTAAACAGTGTGAAGTGTGCAGTAAAAGTTTCAAATACAGTAAAGATTTAGCAGCTCATATGAGAACTCACACAGGAGAGAAACCTTATTTTTGTATAACCTGTGGGAATAGGTTCAGTTATAAAAGTAGTTTGGATAGCCACATTAAAACTCATACAGGTGAGAAGCCTTTCTCATGTGTATCCTGTGGAAAAAGTTTCAGACAGAAAGGTAATTTGCATACTCACATTAGAACTCATACAGGAGAGAAACCTTATTTTTGTAAAACCTGTGGGTATAGGTGCAGTTATAAAAGTAGTTTGGATAGCCACATTAAAACTCACACGGGAGAGAGGCCTTTTTCATGTGTAAGCTGTGGAAAATGTTTCAGCCGAAAAGGTTACTTGAATTACCACATAAGAATTCACACGGGTGAGAAACCTCTGTCATGTAAAACCTGTGGAAAATGTTTTCGTTTTAGAAGTGCTCTGACACACCATGTTGGAACACATATAAAATAGAAACCATTCCCTTGTGGTAAAGGTGTCTGTTGTAGCTTTAATTTCCATGCTATGAGTTCAAAGCAGCAGTTTACAAATACCCCATAAGAACTACACACAAATAAGAGGCTTTCATTGTTATGAATGTTATTATGAATTCAGTCACAATTTAAGTTCTCTTATTGATGTTAGAGGATTTAATGAAGTTTTTGAATAATTGCTTCTTTTTGTGTTAACCTTTGCGATCTGTGCTCTTATTCTCAGGCCTTCTGGAGCGCTCATCTTGTTCAGACCTGGAGTTTACATGTCCTGGCATATTTATTCAGAGCCATGGAAGAGGCTGGATTTTCTGTCTGAACCGTTAGTTATACATCATTAATGACCCATTTTTAGTTGGGGGATTTTTTTCCACCTACTGAAAGTTTGACAAATTAAAAGATAGATCGATCCAAATCTTTTATCATCCACCTAAAAACAATAAAAACTTATTGAATTCTATTTAAAACATCTTTAAAAGGAGATAATAGAAATGGTTCAGGGTACTTTATCTATAATTCAGTTCATTCATTAAACCACTTGTTCTTCTAAATTTTTGACCCAAATGTCATGCAGACAAATGTTTCTAGTCGGCCCAACATGCAGGTCTGAACAGGACCTTCGTCTCTTTAGGAGACGTCTGAGGAAAGCAGAATTTTCAGGGTAAACCTGAATAAACTGTGATCTGAACACAACAGTTGGATGTTTGTCTAGAGAAGCAAAGTTCAAACTGTTGCTGTCAAATGATTTTCTTTTTTCTGTTTTTGACATTTTGTTCAAGTTTTCTAAACCAGATGTGGAACCCTGCTGTGTTCTGCTGGGATTTACAAAAACTCTTTATGTGAATTTTCAGTCTTAACCTTAGTTTTAGTTTTGTGGGGACGTTTAGCTTAATATTAATATGAATAATGAGAAAATGGGAAATATTAAAGTTTGTTGTTCTTTTCAGCAGTTTCTGTCAGGAGGGATGTTCAGGAAAAATGACTCGTACTCGTACTCGTCGTCTTCCGCTTATCCGGGACCGGGTCGCGGGGGCAGCAGACTCAACAGAGACGCCCAGACGTCCCTCTCTCCAGACACCTCCTCCAGTTCCTCCAGGGGGAGCCCAAGGCGTTCCCAGGCCAGCCGAGAGACATAGTCCCTCCAGCGTGTCCTGGGCCGTCCCCTGGGCCTCCTCCCGGTGGGACGTGCCTGGAACACCTCCCGAGGAAGGCGTCCAGGAGGCATCTGGTATAGATGCCCGAGCCACCTCAACTGGCTCCTCTCGATGTGGAGGAGCAGCGGCTCTACTCCGAGCCCCTCCCGGATGGCCGAGCTCCTCACCCTATCTCTAAGGGAGTGCCCAGCCACCCTACGGAGGAAGCTCATTTCAGCCGCTTGTATCCGGGATCTCGTTCTTTCGGTCATGACCCAAAGTTCATGGCCATAGGTGAGGGTAGGAACATAGACCGACCTGTAAATCGAGAGCTTTGCTTTTCGGCTCAGCTCTCTCTTCACCACAACGGACCGGCAGAGCGGCCCCATTACTGTGGCAGCCGCACCGATCCGTCTGTCGATCTCCCGCTCCATTCTTCCCTCACTCGTGAACAAGACCCCGAGATACTTAAACTCCTCCACTTGAGGCAGGAACTCCCCTCCAACCTGAAGAGGACAAGCCACCCTTTTCCGGTCGAGTACCATGGCCTCGGACTTGGAGGAGCTGATCCTCATCCCAGCCGCTTCACACTCGGCTGCAAACCACCACAGCGCATGCTGTAGGTCTTGGGTAGAGGGGGCCAGCAGGACCACGTCATCTGCAAAAAGAAGAGACGAAATCCACTGGTCCCCAAACCAGACCCCCTCCGGCCCTTGGCTGCGTCTAGAAATCCTGTCCATAAAAATTATGAACAGGACCGGTGACAAAGGGCAGCCCTGCCGGAGTCCAACATGCACCGGGAAGAAGTCCGACTTAGTGCCGGCAATGCGGTCCAAACTCCTGCTCCGCTTGTACAGGGACCGGATGGCCCCTAGTAAAGGGCCCCCAATTCCATACTCCTGGAGCACCCCCCACAGGGCATCACGAGGGACACAGTCGAATGCCTTCTCCAGGGCCACAAAACACATGTGAACCGGTTGGGCAAACTCCCATGAACCCTCGAGTACCCTGTAGAGGGTATAGAGCTGGTCCAGTGTTCCACGGCCGGGACGAAAACCACACTGCTCCTCCTGAAGCCGAGGTTCGACTATCGGTTGGACTCTCCTCTCCAATACCCTGGCATAGGCCTTACCAGGGAGGCTGAGGAGTGTGATCCCCCTGTAGTTGGAACACACCCTCTGGTCACCCTTCTTATGAAGGGGGACCACCACCCCAGTCTGCCAGTCCAGAGGCACTGTCCCCGACCGCCACGCAATGTTGAAGAGACGTGTCAACCATGACAGCCCTACAACATCCAGAGACTTGAGGTACTCAGGGCGGATCTCATCCACCCCCGAAGCCTTGCCCCCACGGAGCTTTTTAACCACCTCGGTGACTTCAGCCTGGGTGATGAAAGAGTCCAACCCCGAGCCCCCAGCCTCTGTTTCCACCACGGAATGCGTGATGGCAGGATTGAGGAGATCCTCGAAGTACTCCTTCCACCGCCCGATAATGTCCCCAGTCGAGGTCAGCAGTCTCCCACCCCCACTGTAAACAGTGTTGGTGAAGCACTGCTTCCCCCTCCTGAGGCGACGGACGGTTTGCCAGAATCGCTTCGAGGCCAACCGGTAGTCCTTCTCCATGGCCTCACCGAACTCCTCCCAGGCCCGAGTTTTTGCCTCTGCCACAGCCCGGGCCGCAGCACGCTTGGCCTCACGGTACCCGTCAGCCGCCTTAGGAGTCCCACAAGCCAACCACAGCCGATAGGACTCCTTCTTCAGCTTAACAGCATCCCTTACTGCCGGTGTCCACCACCGGGTTCTGGGATTGCCGCCGCGACAGGCACCGCAGACCTTACGGCCACAGCTAAGGGCAGCAGCATCGACAATAGATGCGGAGAACATGGTCCACTCGGACTCTATGTCTCCAACATCCCCCGGGTTCTGGTCGAAGCTCTCCCAGAGGTGGGAGTTGAATACATCCCTGGCCAAGGGCTCTGCCAGGCGTTCCCTGCAGACCCTCACTATGCGCTTGGGCCTGCCAAGTCTGTCCGGCTTTCTCCTCCTCCAGCGGATCCAACTCACCACCAGGTGATGATCAGTGGACAGCTCAGCCCCTCTCTTCACCCGAGTGTCCAAAACATGCGGCCAAAGGTCTGATGATACGACAACAAAGTCGATCATCGACCTCCTGCCTAGGGTGTCCTGGTGCCAAGTCCACTGATGGACACCCTTATGTTTGAACATGGTGTTCGTTATGGACAATCCGTGACTAGCACAGAAGTCCAATAACAAAACACCACTCGGATTCAGATTGGGGAGGCCATTCCTCCCGATCACACCTCTCCAGGTGTCACTGTCGTTCCCCACGTGGGCGTTGAAGTCCCCCAGCAGAATAATGGAGTCCCCGGGAGGGTCACTATCCAGCACCCCCGACAGGGACGCCAAGAAGGCCGGGTACTCTGCACTGCCACTCGGCCCGTAGGCTGAAATGATAGTCAGAGACCTCTTCCCAACCCGAAGGCGCAGGGATATGACCCTCTCATCCACTGGGGTAAACCCCAACACGAGACGGCTGAGCTGGGGGGCAACAAGCAAACCCACACCAGCCCGCCGCCTCTCCCCGTGGGCCACTCCAGAGTAGAACAGAGTCCAACCCCTCTCAAGGAGATGGGTTCCAGAGCCCACGCTGTGCGTGGAGGCGAGCCCGACTATTTCTAGTCGATATCTCTCGACCTCCCGCACAATCTCAGGCTCCTTCCCCCCCAGCGAGGTGACATTCCACGTCCCTAGAGCCAGCCTAAGCATCCGGGGATCGGGCCGCTGAGGTCTCCACCTTCGTCCGCCACCCAATCCTCTTTGCACCGGTCCCTCACGGTTCCCCCTGCAGGTGGTGGGCCCACTGGGGGATGGCCTCGCGTCTCTCGTTCGGGCTTGGCCCGGCCGGGTCCCGCGAGGAGCAACCCGGCCACCAGGCGCTCTCCGACGAGTCCCGACCCCAGGCCTGGCTCCAGGGTGGGACCCCGGCTCCGCCGTACCGGGCAACGTCACGTGCCTCGATATTTTGTTCTTCATGAGGGTTTCTTGAACCACTCTTTGCCTGACCCATCACCTAGAGCCTGTTTGCCATGGGCGACCCTATCAGGGGCATTTAGGCCCCAGACAACATAGCCTCTAGGATCATTTGAGCACTCAAACCCCTCCACCACGTTAAGGTGGTGGTTCAAGGAGGGGACAAATGACTCAATAAACATTAATGGCTGATTATTGGAGGATTTCTGACTGAAGAAGAATTTAAGTAAATTGTCATAATAAATGTTTTGCTTTATCTGGTTTTCTACAGATTGTATTAAAATGATTCATGATGTGAAATAATAGAAGGACACATTTCTCTGTATTTAATAAGTGACAACTATTAAAATGCATTAACAGTTTGGGTGTTTTGGTTTGGATTAATGCTGCAGTAAATGATATTAATGTACATCAACAGATAGGTCTCATACTTTATCAAATCACTACTACAACTGAGTCAGACTTCAGTCCTGTTGGTCTGGTGTCCTGCATGTTTTAGATGATTCAAAAAGCTGAAGGACCTCCTCAGGATGTCATCAAGTCCTGCAGAGGCCTGGTAATGAGCAGATCATTGGAACAGGACGTGTTGGAGCAGGGAGACATCTAAACCATGCAGGATACTGGTCCTCCAGGACTGCAGTTGGACATCACTCATCTAGAATGTCAGAAAATCATCAAAGCTCCTCCAAACATCAGAAGAAGACCACCTGTCACGTTAAACATGAGGTCATTTAATTTATATTGAGTTATTTGAAGCATGAAGTTTACACTCACTGAATAACTCAGGTTCACAAAATAAACCCAACGTTTGCATTAAAAGTGGGAAGCACTAATAATAAAGCTCTAACTGATTAAATAATTCTATATTTATAGATGTGTCATATAGAAAAAGACAAAAAGTATTTTAGCATTCACTCCCACCTTCAGCTTGAGGCCAAGCAGCCTATCAAAGTGTTATGGATTGAGAGAGAGACCATCAGCATGGAGAAGAACTGGGCCCATATTCACAAAGAATCCCTAAGATTAAAAGTATCTCCTAGTGATGTCATTCTAAGAAATAGAAATAATTATTTAAATATTTACAGATTTAAAATGCTCTAAAAAACAAATTAGGAAAAAAGTGGAAAAACTGGTATATATTTTATATATATATATATATATATATATATATATATATATATATATATATATATATATATAAAATAGGTACCAGAGCTGCTCACATTTCAGGCTGGTGCTGAAAGCAGAGGGAATGATGCATTGATCTGCTGGGAATGTCTGTTGGTTCCCACCATGATCTCAGGACCAAATCTACCTTTAACACTCCTCTCTTCTCCACCAGCAGGCTCTGCTCCTCTGTTCACTTCGCTTTTCTACACCTTTTTTCTTCTGTTTAGTTTTACCAAACTAAACCTCATTAAACAAGGAGATCACAGTAAAATGCTGACAGTTGAGTGTTCACATTAATATCAAACAGATGCAGTATGAAAGCAACCAGCATGGTGAGTCAACATAATAATAAGCATTGCTAGCGTTACACCTAGCAACAGGGTCAACCACACCTGGCAACGGGGTCAACAACACCTTCTCACTAAGATAGGAATTTCTGTGGTCTCCTCACTCAGAGTTGCTCTCAGCAGAGAACTGAATCAGTCTGAAGCTGGGAGTCCTTGGCAGGAAGTTTTAGGCTAAGTTAGGAGCTCTCTGAGAGACTCTGAGGATCTTTGTGAATAAGGGCCCAATTGTTCAGGATCCATCTGGAATTTTAGTCATGAACATTTTTAAAATGATCAATGATGAGAGAATAATTAATTTAGATCATAAGATTCCATTTTTTATTTTACTTTTATCTGAAGAATTTCAATGAAATTTTTAACAAATCACAGTTAAAACACTTAAGCAACATTTGGGATGTAGATGTTAGTTCTTGAAATCAGTTCAGTGAAGAATAAAACATTTCCTTGACTTTTTAAGAGAATATCAATGACCGATATATGAATATAATTGTTTGTATCCACTGCAGCAGGTATCTGGGGTATGTGCCAGCTCAGATTAGATTATCATGGCTACAGACACCGGCTGCTTCTTAAATATAAAATCTGTGAAAATCAAATAACATTTCCACTTATTTCCACTTTGTCTTACTACATCTAACACACTGTCCAAGTACTGAATCATAAAATCAACCTGACTAACTTTAGGTCAAAGATCATTTCCTGAGTTTTTTGGACATAGAGAATCAGGAAATGTTCCTCTCACCACTGGACAAAACCTTGGATCTGCTGTCTGTAGGTTACTATATCTGATGAAAAGATCTGAGAAAATTTAAACAGTAGTAGTAGTTGTTGGGTGTATTAGAGATGCAGTCATTAGTTAACAGGGTGAAGAGGACAGGAGTTAGTATATACAGTAAACGGCACAGGTGAACTGATACATTCCTGAGGGTCGCCACTAATGGTGAGAAAATCAGACAGGGTCCTATTCACCCTGACCCAATGGGAATGATTGGTGAGGAATGAGTGAAATCATCTGATGATGTATGTGTTAGCAAGGGAATCTTTATTTTCTGAGATCATCAGTAAAAACATTAACAATGCTCGTGCTTTATTTGCCACGGTTGACAGGTTAACAAACCCTCCTGTAACTGTAGCATCTGAACTCCACTCTACCAGGGCCTGCAATGAATTTGTTAAATTCTTTACTGAAAAAACCCAAAAGATCAGAGAGGCAGTCAGAACATCCACATCAACTCCAGGACCAAAGTTGTCTCCAACTAGAACTGATTTTGACAAAATGTCCCAATTTCACAAAATAAACAGCAAAATCTTAGAAGAAATCGTACAGCAACTAAGCTCTTCTTCCTGCTGTCTCAATGTTTTACCCACAGCTTTCCTTAAAAAAGCTTTGCCTGTAATAACATCTGATTTAACACAAATAATAAACACGTCCCTTTTGTCAGGTGTTTTCCACTAGGCCCTAAAAATAGCAATTATCAAACCTCTAGTGAAAAAGATCAACTTGGACAAGCTGCTACTGCAGAACTACAGGCCTATATCAAACCTCCCCTTCATCAGTAAAATTATTGAAAAAGCTGTGTTTCAACAGTTAAACAACTTCCTAACAACAACCAACTGCTTCAAAGTCTTCCAGTCAGGCTTCCTGCTCACCACAGTACAGAGACTGCTCTTGTCAAGGTGTTCAATGACATCCGTATAAATGCAGACTGTGGAAGAACCACAGTGCTGGTATTATTGGACCTTAGTGCAGCATTCGACACTGTTGATCACTCCATTTTATTAGAGCGCCTGGATAACTGGGTCGGCCTTTCTGGTACAGCACTCAATTGGTTTAAATCCTACTTGAAGGACAGGGACTTTTTTGTGTCAGTAGGTAACTTTACATCAGAGAGCACAAAAATCACATGTGGCGTTCCCCAAGGGTCCATCTTAGGGCCCCTCCTATTCAACATCTACATGCTCCCCCTAACTCAGATTTTAATAAACAACAACGTAAGTTATCATAACTATGCAGACGACACACAGCTATACGTTATGATGTCACCAGGTGACCATGAACCCATTCAAGCGCTGGGTAAATGCTTAGAAGAAATCAATGCATGGATGGGCCAGAATCTTCTTCAACTGAATCAAAACAAAACTGAAGTAATAATCTTTGGACCAAAGGAACAGCGTTTAAAAGTTAGCACGCAGCTTCAGTTAATACAGCTAGAAACCACCAGTCAGGCTGGAAACCTGGGTGTAGTGATGGACTCAGAGCTGAACCTTCAGAGGAACATAAAGACAGTAACAAGGTCGGCCTTCTATCACCTAAAGAACATCTCCAGGATTAAAGGACTAATGTCTCAGCAGGACCTTGAAAAACTAATTCATGCGTTCATCTTTAGTAGAATTGATTACTGCAACGGTGTCTTCACAGGTCTGCCTAAAAAGTGGATCAGACAGCTGCAGTTGATCCAGAACAAATCTACTCTGCAAAACCAGAACCAGAACCAAACATGGAGAAGCAGCTTTTAGTTCTTATGCTCCACTAATCTGGAATAAACTCCCAGTAAACTGTAAAAGCGCCGAAACCCTAAGTTGCTTTAAAATTAAGATTAAAAACTTATTTGTTCAGAGCAGCCATTGACTGGGCCATCTAAACATAATTAGTTACGTTTTCAGTCCAATTTTCCTTTAATTTTCTTATCCATCATTCTATTCTCTTTATTTTATTTAAATTACCTCTGTTGTTTGATTTTATCATTTGATTTGTTTTTCTGTGTCTGTATCTGTGTTTATTTTCTTTGTGATTGTATGTACAGCGCTTTGAGTGTCTCGTTGCTGAAAAGCGCTATTTAAATAAACTTACATTACCTTACTTTAACACTCAAATGTGTTAGGGTTAGGGTTACTAACCCATATTGCTGGAGTATCAGGAACAAATAATAACTGGTTATTGATGGTAGAGCAAGCGGCTAACATGACTAAAAGAGATTGTGTTGTGTGTATTGGTCCCAGGCCTTTGTTGCAAATAATTCTAGCTGTGATACCACAACCCTGTATGATGGAAGTAATGAATCAAACTATTTTAATGAAATGTGTCAGCACTGGCATTCTGTTTTTCCTGTAATTAGAGCAGATGAGAACAAACCAGTATTCCATAAACGGGTCACCACTGGAAACTACACATGTATAAATATGACAGAGAGAGGTAATAAATTAGGAAATTTCATTGCAGTATGATGTACTGCAACTGTAAAAGTAAATAAGTATTTTAAACCAGTCTCTAGAGGAGACATTTGGTGGTGGTGTGGTGACAGCAGGTTGTTTGATCGATTGCCTTCAAATGTAACAGGACTCTGTGCTCTAGTCACTTTATGGTTACCAGTTTCAGTATATTCTATGTTAGTAGATGAAGTAACAGATGGACTATCTAGTGTTAAATCCACATGATTGGCATGATAGAAAGTGCAGAGCAGTAGCTTGGCAGACTGAGGGAGACTCTACATACATAGATGCTATAGATGAAGATAAATTAACTGATCAAGTAGCTGCAAGATTTGAATCAAGTATCTGTTGGTGATGTACGTTGAACAGAAACGTAGACAGGATCAACTATATTCATTACAATGTGCAAAAACTAGGAAATTGGACACAAAGAGGGTTTGAAGCTGTCCATGACCGATTGGCTTCAACTTCCCTGATGGCATTCCAGAATAGAATTGCTTTGGACATGTTGTTAGCTGAAAAAGGAGCAGTTTGTGCCATTTTTGGAGAAAAATGTTGCACATTCACACCTAACAACACTGCTGCTGATAGCAGCTTCACTAAAGCCATAGAAGGTTTGAGATCTCTAAATGGCCAAATGAAGGAGCATTCTGGAGTAGATGCCTCGATGTGGGACTCCTAGCTGGATGTGTTTGGGAAGTATAAAATTTTAGTATCATCAGTAATAATTTCCTTTGCAGGGTTTGCTGCAATTTTGACATTGTGTGGATGTTGTTGTATTCCCTGCCTTCGTTCTCTGCTTAACCGTCTCATCACCACAGCTATTTCTTCTATGGAAGACAGAGTTACACAACTCTATCCGTTACTTAAACAGCAGGATGATGAAGATGATGAGGATGAGACTGACCACTTTTCTGGCCTGTACCCAGATCCATCTCTATATGATTCTGTGATTTAAATGTCAGTAAGTGCCTCTGAGTATAATTGTCTTTGTACTCATGAAAATAATCTTACAGTTAAAAATCCAAAAGAAGTGGCTGTTTAAGTGATATGAGAATATGAGCAGATATAAGATAAACAGGGAGGAAATGTTGTAATAATTGAATATAGATTTATCTTATATATTCTCCTATTCTTTAACTTGATTATTTGATCTTTATAACCTTTCATGATGTTTGTGTGAGTAAAGGATGTGATGAGTTTGTCTGCAGGCACGGATCAAAGGTGGAGCTGAGAAGGAAGCAGTCACAGATGAGGAGGTCATAAAGATGAAGGCTGATTGTACTGAACAGAAGACACCCTGATCTTAAGATGGGGGAGACTGTGGAAGTGTGTTGTTACAAGATAATGGTGTTTATGACCTGTTTACGTTGCAGCTGTTTTTCCCATCCTTTAGAGAGCAACGTTCTTTGTAACTAAAGATAATAAAAAGAGAGGTGCGGACAGATGGTTTTCAGAGCGGTAGGAGATTTGTAACTGAAAGCACACCTCTGTCCGTTTCCTCGCAGCGAGTAAAATAACTAATTCTTTGTCTTTCTCTTCTTTTTGTGATGTTATAAGTATTTTAGGTTGTTTCAACCTGACAGTATTTACACAAAAGTCTTCCTGCATCAGGCAGTTAACATTTGAGCTTCCACTAGAAAAGAAAAATTAGATAAAATCTGGATTCTTACTTCAATTATAGACATTCTATTAATTTTCTTGCGCATTTGTGAAGTTAATTTAGACTCCAAGGTAACTGCAGACCACTCCGCGCTCACTTGAATTTAAACTATTTAATTGTTCAATCATAAGTCTGGACTTTGTAAGCACTAAGAGGCCTACAGCCCCAAGGTTCTTAAAAAACTTGTCAGTCTTCTGCAAATAAATTGTCAAAAATAAAGAGAAAAGAAAAAATAATTGGATAAACAAATATTAGTGACAATAAACCCACTTGTATGACAGATGGATTACACACTTAGATGAACACAGACACAGACACATGGACAGACATTTAGACAGACATATGCCGGCATTTGACATTCATACTTTTCTTTTTCAGAATCAGCTTTATTGCCAAGTTCGTACATACAAACAAGGAATTTGACTCCGGTACACTTTGCTCTTTTGTTTTGTTTTTGCATTACAGAATATACATATTTACAATATACAAATATATAATAAAAAGGTGCATTTGCAACATCTGTATGCTGTTGTTTTGTACTCTATTGAATTTTACATAATAAATGCATTCTCTCCCCACATTTGTGTGTCTGTTTTTTTTGTTTCTGTGTGCGCTCGCGTATGTGTGTTGTATGTTTGTGTGCTATGCATGTGTACGTGTTCGTGTGTGGGTGCTGTGTGTCACACAACCACACTCTTTTCGTCATACGCTGGTGGAAAGCAAGACACGGCGTGCGTCCAGGTGCGCGCACACAACTTGCAACCGGAAATTCAATCTCTCAAGCCTGCAGAGAGCCTTTTTCCTTTTTTCTAGCTTTCAGTCAGTTTCTACCAGAAACTGACTAATTAATTTCCTATTTAATTCTAATCAAAGTGCACAAGTTTCTTTAGGTCTGTCCCTCAAGAGTAAACAAAAAATTCAAGCAGTAATTTTAACCAGTAACACAGCTATATTTGACTTGGGCATAACTCAACACTTAACCCATAGGAACCATAAAACAAATCAAAGCAAAGCTTCTGGTGCGCACCACAAAAGCTCATTTGTTGTTTTAACACAGCAAATGAGTCTTAGAAAGTATTTAAGGTAATCATGCAACTTGCTTCAATTGCCACACTCATACAGATTTCAGTCTGACAATGCATATAACTCAGATAAATGCAAAACACCATCGTTCATACATCATTCAGAGATTCATCCATTCATCTATCTGCCATATGCTGCGGATCCAAGCCTTTTCATTCATACATCTCATTCACACTTTTCCATCCTTTTTCACACCCTTTCATGCCCCCGGGGGTCCACTGACCTGATTCAGCCGAGTCAGTTTCAAAAGTTTTATTTGTGCACACATTTCTAATTATTAGATTATTGACTCTAATCCCTTTAACAGGATTAATTTAACATCTCTGCAGAACACCAATCACCACAGAGATCACAAACAGCTTTCTCAGCTTCAGGCTTTGACACTCCAAGGGGTCATCTTTGAATGCCACTAGGAAAGAAATAAAAAACTTGGGCATGTGCACTTAACGGCAGTTCCTCTTTGCCTTTCAGGCAAATATTACTCAGCGCTCAGGCATTTCAGAGGTTTCAACTTACCTCTACTCAGTCCACCGGCTACTTATTTTCAATGCCACTACATGCCTTTTATAACGGTTTTTAAAAATATATAAAATAGCTGTTTCTACACAAGGAGAAATCAGTATACATCCAAGCCCTCTATCAAATAGGACTACACCTGTCTTGGAACCACGACTTTAGCCAGGACATAAACATTACTTCAAGACTGCCAGGTTCGCCAATTCCAACTTTGGTTTTTTAATTGACAACCTCCTTGCGCGCATGTCGGCACATTAAGGTAAACCAGATATCCTTGAATTAATAACCAGGGCGGAGGACCTATGGACAGCCGTATTTCTAAAGTGTAACATAAGAGACACATGATCTTACCCACTCTGGTTTAACGGGCCCATTTCAGCAGTCCATGTCCCTCCGCCTGGACCGGTTACTTTTTCCCTTCTCCCTCAGCAAAAAATGCCAAAGCCACGTTGGGCGCCAATATGTGGGAGAAGAAAGTTTACTAATTTAAAAATGATGAAGAGACAACTGGTTTCCTCTCAAGAGCCGATGCGGGGGACCTTTTATTCAGAAAGCATCTTCATTCAAAATCCCAAAGAATCCCAGCCCTCAGTACCTACACGGCGTTTTTTTATACAGATACTCAACATTGGTGTGTATTGGGGTCCTCTTGACCAATTGAAATCATCAAACTCTTTTACGTAAAACTTCTGGCATCCACAACATTGCTTGACCCCTTCTAAGTGGAGGATGTCTTCTCAGTCCTATTAATTAACTGTGTTTAAACAATGTCTGGGTTCAATCACTACAATCCTTATGGCCCCTGAACAGTAAGTACAACAATAGATGCATATAATAAAAGAGTAAAAATGCAATAACATATAAAATATAACTTTTGTTTAGTAAAAACCATAAATTGAAAATTTTATTTTATTTTTTCTTGTCTTATCTCGTCCTTTCGTCCTCCGGGTGGCGCAGTCTTGCTGTTCGTTGGTCTCTTATACAGGTGACATTTTGTGCGCTGGTGTCTGTTGGTCTTCTTTCTTCAACAACTAAGGTAGACTGCCTAGTTGTCTGACAGCTCAGGGGATTATTCTGCCCCTTGTGATGAAGCTGTGTTTTCTCCAATCTCCTCCAAGGGTCTCCCTGGTTCCAGTGCCTCGGCGCACTGGCTCCAATGAAACCACATGTCTCCTTTGCCCTTCAGCCTCCCTGCGTGGGATGTCCTCTCGGTCACCTGGTACGTCCTGTGAACCTTGGCTCCACCCACTTCCACTTGATGACCCTCATCCACACCCACTCGACCTGGGGTGTTGTTGGCTCTCCTGTAGATCTCTCAGCTCCCAGAACCTTGTTGTAGGTTTCCACCACCGTCTGTAGCTGAGAAAAATAGACTTTGTGTGACAGATTCTGTATATCACTTGTAGATGTCAGAACTCCTCCTCGTGGTCCCGGAAAACTTCTTCCAGTTTCCAGCTCATATGGAGTGTATCCTGTGGTTGAGTTCACTGAACACCTGATTGACATCAAAGCAAGAGGTAATGCATCAACCCATGATAATTTAGTCTGTGCACAGATTTTAGCCAATTTGTTTTTCAGGTTTTGATTCATTTTTTAAACTTTTCCTTGGGACTGAGGGTGATACACCGAGCCAAACCTGTGTTTCAGCCCCAAACTGGACTCCACCTGTTGCAGCACCTGGTTCTTAAAATGGGTTCCATTGTCAGTCCTTATCTTTTCAGGAAACCTGTGTCTGGGAATGTAATGGTTAATGAGACATTTAACCACAGTTTTGCTATCTTCCTTTTTCGCTGGCCATGCTTCTGGCCATCCTGTGAAAGCATCCACACACACAAGCAGATATCAGAAACCTCTTACTGACTGCACCATGTCTGTGTAGTTAATAATTATTTCCTTTCCTGGTCTTGTGATTAAAGGAAATTTTCCCTGCAACGGTGTCAAAGTTTTCTTTGGGTTGAATTGTCCACACACTGTACAGCATTTCACAAAGTGCTTCACCATGTCTGTCATGAAAGGATGCCACCACTCCTTCAGATTCTCCAGCATCTGTCTACTTCCAACGTGTCCTACTCCATGTGCCTCAGAAAAAAGTTTCTGTTTAAGTCCAGGAGGGAACATCATCCTACCATCTGGTCCTCTCCAACATCCTGACTGCTCTGTAGCTCTTCTCATCCTCCACATGTTCTTCTCCTCAGGGGCTGCTCTGCTTTGCAGCTCCACTACTCTTTCTAAGGTCAACTGTTCTTTCACTTCCTCCTCTTCAGCCACCATCATCATCTGAGCAATATAACCTGCTGTTATCTTGGCAGAATGGTCAGCAGCCCGATTCCCTCTTGCTATTTCTGAATCACTGCTGTCATGTCCTTTACATTTGATCACAGCTACTTTTGTTGGTAACAAGGCTTCTGCTAGCTCTTTCATTTCTGCTTCATGTTTTATAGGTTTTCCTCCAGCTGTCAAAAATCCTGCTCTCAACCACTGACAGAGCTCCAGATGAACGGCTCCTGCTGAGTAAGCTGAGTCTGTGGACACGTTCACTTCCTGCCCCTCTGTCAGTCTGAGCACAGCTATTACAGCCATAACTTCTGCTCTCTTTGCTGATTGGGGTCCTTCCAACCTTTTTGTTATCAGTCCTGATTCTGTCTGTTCTACAACAGCATAAGCAGCTTTAAGTCCTTCAGCATCATGCCTGAAACAGCAACCATCTGTGAACAGCTGTCTCACCTGTGGTCCCTCAAGGGGGGTGGCTTCTAAATCTGGTCTTACTTTTTCTGTCCTGCTAACCAGATCTTCACATTGATGTGGTTCCCCCTGTGTTATTCCATCCGCCATGTTGATTCCCTCGTGAGTGTAGGTTATATTGGGTGCCACCAGGATTTTGCTGAGCCTGTGTTGTCTCAGAGCTGTCATGGTGAAACTTTGAGAGTTTACATATGCCACCACACTGTGAGTTGTTAAACCATTCAGAGGGTGTCCCATCACTAAGCGAGCTGTTTTTTGAATTCATTTTGCCAACCCTGCTGCATGTTGTGTGCATTATGGGTGGCGTTTTTCCATGTTATCCATCATTACTGAAAAGTACATCAACACTCTCCTCTCTGGCCCTTTTTTCTGAAACAAAACTCCATTTACTACCAGTTTTATTACAGAAACATCCAAATAAAATGGTGTGGTGTAGTCTGGGAGCGTAAGCTCTGCCGCGTTGGAGAGAAGCTGCTTTAATGCAATAAAGGCTTCCTCTGCTTCCTGTGTCCAATTAAGGACATTGTTGAGATTTTGTATGCCCTGTTCTCTAAGGGGGGCTGTGTGAGATTGGTGTAACCTGGGATGTAGGTCCTACTGTAACCTGTAAGGCCCAAAAATGACAGCATGTCTTTCAACCTAAGAGGTTTAGGGTGTGTTAAAATACGTTGCTTATGTGAGCCTGACATGCTCGTGTTTCCTGCGGTAATAACTCCGCCCAGGAAGGAAACTTGCTTCCTTGCTATTTGTAGTTTATCTTTACTGACCTTGAATCCATGTTTATGCAGATGTCTCGGCACCAGTTCTGTAGATTGCAAACAGAGCTCCGCTGTGGATGCTGCCAGTAGTACGTCATCCACGTACTGAATTAGAGTCACGTTCTGTGGTAGGGGGCAAGTCTGTAACACATATTTCAAAACCTGGTTAAATATACCTGAGGAAAGGGCAAACCCTTGTGGCAGACGGGTGCGCAGCTGCTCCCCACCATAGGTGAAAGAAAAAATGTCTCTGCACTCTTCTGCTAATGGCAAACAGAAAAAGCATTAGCTAGATCAATACATGTGTACCACTGCTGTGAAGGTTCAAGGTTGGAGAGAGCAACATAGGGATTTGGGACAGGAACAGTAGGAGTCACCAGAACTGAATTTATTGCTCTTAAATCATGTACCATGCGGTATTTTCCAGTACCTTTTTTCTCTACAGGAAGGATGTATGTGTTCCATGATGAGACTGAGGTTTCTAACACACCTGTTGCCTTCAGGCCTTCAATGGTGTCTCTGATGCCTTCCTGAGCTTATTTTTTGGGCGGATACTGTGGAACCCAAATAAGCGAGGGAGATACAACCTGAAAAGAAACTGGGGCGCAGGGGGTTAATCCTACATCTGTGGGCCCTTCAGCCCATAACTGATAAGGTAGGCTCTGCAAAAGAGCTGCAGCTTTGGGATGATCTGTTTTTTCTCTTCCATGATGACGTATCAGCATCTCATGCTACAACAGAACTTCATCAGTAGCTGTACATTTATACAGTATGTGTCTGTGTTCTTAGAATACCTTAAGTTGGTGACTGAGGTGTCCTGCCAGTCCCCAGCTGCCAGAGAGCACTTTACCACTCCTCCCAATTCCTTAGCTTGATGCTCAGGATGCAAAGAAAGAGAAACATGAGGAACAGCTTCATCTGACATTAAATACTATTCTGCTTGGTCAGGTGTTAAATCAACTGTTGCAGCCACACCCTCAGGAGCCACATAAATATTTTTGGATGAAATAAACCATGTCCTACCTTCTACTGTTTCATTAAACAAATCCTGGTACCATTCAATGTGACAACGGTCGTAGAACAGAGTGACATGGGGCGGGTCAGGCGGAGAGGTGTAGAGGCAGAGACTTTGAATACAGGGTTTCCACAGCTAATACACAGAGAAGATGCTGCTTGGAGAAGAAGGTGCGGTCAGCAGTCCCCAGTAGATGTCAGCATATCCCTCTGCAACTGGCTGTAAAAATATTGTCCATGCTGAAGCATTTGTCCACATGCCAAAGAGGAACCATCTGGAAAAGTTACCGTTAACCCATCATTACCACACAGCACTGATGCTCCCAGCTTCACTAATAAGTCTCTGCCCAGCAAATTAACAGGTGTGCTGGGTGAACGCACAAAAGGGTGAGTTACTCTCTGAGTCCCAATCTGAACAGGAAGAATTTATGCAGTCCCTGAGAAGCCCATCACAGAAACAGTCTTAGTAGAGAGCAATGGTTTAGGAGGTTGCTGTGTTATGGTGGAATAAGTAGCTCCAGTGTCCACTAAAAAATTCAGACAGTTCTCTCCCACCTTTGCAGGCAACATGGGGTCTGCTGTGCCCATTCTGCCTTGGTCCTCCTCAGGGGTGTGTCAGTATGGGTTGTAAGACGGGTGTCCACCCATCTGTGGATACTGGCCCTGCTGGGGTGGGGGAGGTGCCATACCTGCATTGGGAGGACCCTGCTGTGACCCCCAGGTGGGGCAGGTGCGTGGTCAATGTCCAGACTGACCGCAGTTGTAGCACACATCTTCCAGAGCCCTGCTGGTTCCACCCCTTCCTCTGGGTGCTCCACGCCATCCACCACGACCAGCTGACCACCAACATGCTATCCGCCTCCACGACCGGGGCCACTGTACCTGTAATTATAAAATGGATAGGGCGGAGGAGGGGGTGACCCCTCTCCTGGCCACTGATCAGTCACAGACATTGGGGTGTGTGCAGCAGGAGGTGCAGACGCAGCCGGAGGAACAGATTGAGCTGCAGCTAACATTACATTTTCAGTTTTATCAATTTTTCTCTTATTTAATTTCTCTTTGGCCTCTTGCAGCTGTAATTCAAAGAGCTGGTTCTGGAGCTGCTCTTTCTCCTCTTTTCTTTTTCTCTGCCTCCTGAGCTGTATGTAAAAGGTGAATTAAATGTTTTTCCCACTTTGTGAAGTCTGTTCCCTGCAAATCAGGATTATTTTTCATCTTTTGACACACCTCAACAGGAACTCCTTTTAATACGGCTTCTCTAAACAGCTGTCCCATTCCTGTCCCGTCACCCTTGGGATTAACTCCTGTGTGTCTCATCCATGTGTCCACTGCAGCACCAATGTGCTCTTTAGGATGCTGATTAGGGTCCCAATCAAATTGAGGGACTGCAACGGAGTCTGATTTCTTATGGCCTTCCCTAGGGCTGTCATTACACGTGTCAGGGGTGTGTCATCAGGGTCCTTACTGCAATCAGCATTCTGTTCTATCTCCCTAGCCACTGAGGGACGCACAGATTGTCCCAAAATTGTTCTAAAGTCACCCAAGGCCAGTGTCATGCCTTTAGTCAATGTATCTAATTCCTGTAACCAGACACATCCACATCCTGCATGTTGGACCACATGTTGTGCTGAATATTGGACCATTAGCACGTTGCTGGACGCTACCAGGCATTTTGGCATCATCAGCCATTTTGTATCCCAGGATAGTCCGCTACTACAAATCCCAGCGGACATTGCGGCTGATATGACAGGGTGTCCCAAGTCTGACGTCACAGGAGATTATAAAGGAAGGTGACCCCCTTTAAAGAGTTGCCTTCAGCTGGGGACCTCGACACGGTTACCACGCAACTGAAGCATCCCTCTGGAGAAGAAGATCCCACGTGGAGTCTTCATTTATTCTCCTTTGTTGGCCAACGAAAAATTAATGAAAGAAGTTTCTGTAATAAGAAGGGCAGAAATTTCACTTTGCCGATCGAAGACATGAGTTTAACACGTAACAGAAGAAAAAACCCTCACAGTGGTTTCAAGGAGACGGATCGCCACCTTGTTTTGTTCTAGTCGACTGCTGACGGTCAGATCATATTTTTCCCTTTTGCCAAGGAGGCCAAAGGACGGAGATTGACCGCTTTCTTGGAGTTTAACTGCGGACGCGCAGAAACTCTTCACCCTCCTTTCCTCTCTCACTCGCTGCCCCAGAAGGAAGACTTCAACAAGTAAAATCCACCCTTTTATTTTCATTTCTTTATTAGGAATAGCTTGGGCAGGGTAGAGGAGGTTTTAGTGCGATGTAGAATCACCACTTAGAGTCTAATGTGTTCTGAATTGTATGTGCATGCCATTGTTCTTTTGAAACGTGATTACTGTTGTTTTCTGAGGCCCCGAGTCTTGCAAGATTGTGCTTTCACCGTGTGAACACCTGAGAGCAGGTGCACTGTGAAACTGGACTGCTATAATAACCTTATGGTGAAAATCAACCATTTTCTTTGTCTTCAACTTTATGTTTTATGAGTTGCCGCCAAAAGTTTTATAACCCTTTGTGTTCTCGAACATCCCCAGCGGCGGGGGATGTTTTATGACTGCCTGTATCTCACTGAGCCACAGTTTCTGGCGGGCTGCGCTCCCAAAGCTTCATTCAACCATATTCCCTTTGTATTTTGCCATAACTGCTGGTTTGATCTCCTACACACTCACTGCTGTTTTTATTTTGTGTAGTTAGATATTTTACCGTTCTGTGTAGAACTTTGCATGTTTGATTAGGTGAAGATTATTGAATCGGAATTGATTTAATAAAGATTCACGTAGATAAAGAGAAGTCGTCTGTGTTTTTATTTTGTGCAAGAGTGATTTGTCAGTCAAAATAAGGTTAAAGTTCCCCACGTTTCGGCGGAAACGGTTGATTAAACAGTGACATCTAGTAATAGTTATTAATTATTACCGAGTATTTAACGGTTGTAATTATCAAAGGCGTTGAGCCACAATTACAACACCAGAAGACATCTCTGGTTTCGATTCATAAATGAGGATTTTTGGTTAAGAAATTAATTTTTTTAAATTATGATTTTTAATTATAATTATTGATAAATATGAATTAATCAATAAACATAATCCCACAATGCAATTGGTGGCAACTTATCCACTAATGCCTGAATATCTCCCAATGAAAAAGGGACATATTTTGTCATTCCAACTGATGAGGTCAACAACGGACATTGAAATCTGGATGGACCGCTCTGGCTACAAGTAGTCATGGTGTGTGTTCTTCCAGAATCTTTAAACTGTTTTTCTGTTATCTGTTGAGAAGCTTTCTCATATAAATCATGCACTTTTGATTCCAATTGTGTAACCCCTCTTAAAAGTCTAAGCGTTTCTTGTGCTTCTGTCTCAGGCCCTACTTCAGCTCTTTCACTCAACCAATCACTGCCAGAAGCCACACTACTCTGCTCAACACTTTCTTCCACCTCTGCATCTCTCTCTATGTGGTCAGAGAAGGGCTCATAACAGGCAGGTCCTCCCACTTGTGGTGTGTATACTTTTGACAGTTCAGGGACAAACGGGTTGTAATGTGCACATAACAGGCCTGATTCTGTGTCTCCTCTAATATATCTCCATTTTGCACATCTATCCCTGGATATATACCATGTGTGAGACTATAGGGGGGAGGGACACTCGGTGGGGGTACTGCTGTTTTTTCTGACTGCTTCTCTTGTGTTCTGTCCTTACTGCAGTGAATCAATCCCTGCCACCAAACCAACAAACGGCCCCATTCTGTCTCTCTTTTCCCTGCGTCTTTTGCTTCAACTTTACACTTTATTCCACCAAGTCGTCCTTTCTCATCAGCTTTAATCAACCAACTTTTTTTTATCCTTCAGATGCCTCTTATATTCTCGGTTCAACCATCTACCTAACGGTTCTCTGTCATCCATTCCTCCCTTTCCTTCAACAATCACCTCCTTGATCTTTTCTATAGTTTTCTGAACTTCCTTCTTTGACTTTTTCTCATGTTTTTCCATAAAGTCTGCCAGCACAGTTACCTGATCTGACAACGGTATCCAGGGACCTCTACCCCATCCATCATCACTCTTTTCCCCATCAATTTCTCCTTCCATGTTGTTCAACTGTTGTGTTATTACGATGGTATGCTTGTTTTCCCCTCGTTTTGTCACTTCTATGGCAATACAGTTTATAATAAAATCACAGCTTGTACAATCACTCACACTCAAGTGCAGCCACTCAATTTTATTCTCTTCTCACTCATATGCACCGTAAATCCAGTTAGACAAATACAAATACAACAAATACAAATACACATACATATAGCTTGCACGCACAGAGGGCCTCAAACCCTTCCACTCAGCGGGACTCTCTTTTTCAATCTCTCCTTGTCCGACCGCTGTGATGCCAAACCCGGTTTGACACCTAGGAATCAACCCTCTGTTGACTCCCTGGAATTCCTTTTACTTAATTTTATTATTACACCCTCACCATTTAAGTATCTCGGGTGTTTTCCCTCACCTGCCAATTCAGGGTCTCGGGGTCCTATCCCTGGCCACTTAGAGGGGTCCTCAGTCCCTCGGGGAGGCTCTTACTAACCCCAGCCTAAATACCCCAGTCCTCGTCAGGACGAAGTTTGGATTGCCAAATCCGGCACTTATTTACTTTTTAAAGCCTCACCATTGAAGTATCTTGACTAAAATTTATCTTGTGTCAATCAACAAATATTTTTACTCAATATATCATTTCTTTACCGTAAAACATTACTTCAATCAACAAATATTTTACCCAAAACTGATCAAGACTGTAAATTTAAGAGAAAACAGATATCTATTCCACAACACCACCTACACTATTAGCAGGCAAAAGGAGAATAAATATAGATCTCCTTATCTTTAGTTTCGGGTCGACCCTGTGGTGTTGTAGAATGACGTCCGCCTCGTAGTCAATTAATTATCCTTTAGTTAGTGCCAAATCCGGGTCACGGCACCAATTGTTGAGGTAGGAAAACTTTACTGGACATCCGTTAACTCTTACATTACTCCTCACCTCTCATCAATTCTTTTTATTTGGCACCTCAAATGACAATCCTCAGTCAGAGATCAGTTGTACGTTTCCACAAGTTTATTAAAACCAATCTGAATTCAGAGAGGAGACATCACACTTACACGGGTACCTGGAAACCTCTGTGTGTTGTCTCACTGGGGGCTGCGTTACATTACATTTTATACCCCACGCTGCTATGCGGTACACAGACACAATCATTGTGTCTGTTGATGTCTCCCCAGCAACAGTATCAAAGAAACAGAGATACATTTCATCATTTAATTAAATAATTGTTTCCCACACGTCTTCAGGAATCTTCAGTGAGAGGAGTACCATGCCTCCCTACTCCACTGCCAGCTTCTCACGATACAGACAGAAAACACCTGCAAGCTTTAACCTTGAATAATAAACACTCATTGTGTAAAAACTGGACTCTATAATACTAGAGGCTACTGTTAAGGTTTTTTTCTAACTATCAAAAGCATAACTAAAAACTCCTAATAAAAATCAATCTATAAACAACAAAGTCCCAAATATATCTTAGTTTTAGCTACTAATAATAATGCATTTATATTTCCACACTACTAATAACAAGGCATTTATATTTCCATATGACCCCAACGTGATCTTGAGTTAGGACCTACGTGATCTGGAATTAAAAGACGTAATTTAAGACAAGACCTTTGAGGTGATGAGAGACTGAGACACCAGTATGAAAGAATTTTGATCCAAAGTTTAGTTGAGAAGAGATTTCTTTCATCCATCTGAGCTGACTGACTTCCAGTGGCCAAACCTTCAAAATAGAGGTAAGTAGAAGCCTGTTCTTATTGACCCTTTTACATCTGAGCCTTGAAATGTCCGTCTTTCATCATTTTGTCTGTTTTAACTGAAATGAATGGTAAATGGCCTATGCTTGTACAGCACTTTATCAAATCCCCAGAGATCCCAGAGCGCTTCACACTATATTCACCCATTCTTACACACATTCATACACTGACAGTGGTGAGCTACATTGTAGCCACAGCTGCCCTGGGGCAGACTGACAGAAGTGAGGCTGCCATACACAGGCGCCCCCGAGCCCTATGACCACCATCAGTAGGCAAAGCGGGTGAAGTGTCTCAGTCAACGAATGATCTCAAACCAGCAACCCACCGGTTACAGGACAAATCACTGTAAGGTGTAATGTAAAAATTTAAATTGCTTTTGTGCTTCTGAGGTGATGACCAAGTTTGAAATGACAATAGCTTTCACCTTCCTTTCTGCCCCCTCTGGGTGGTCTTTCCAAGGCATTTACAAGCTGAAGGGGAAATGTGTCTGAACACCAAAGGTGTTTTGTCTCTTCTTGTCCCTGGAACCCCTGCTGGTCCAACAAACAATCAGTCGCAGAGGAGCCAAGATGTCTGCGAGAAAGTTGGATTGATTTCTCACCTCTGTTTCTCCTAGAGGGGGGGTGTCAGGAGCAGACTGATATAAGGAGCGGTCAGCACTTGTCTCATTAGATTTGATATCGGCTCTGTTCAGTAACACGTCTGATGCTGAAAGATCTGTCTCCCTTATAAGGCTAAATTAACAAAGCTGGTTGAATGGTTATCATCGTTCTCTTTCTTTGGAAAATGCAAGTTTTCTACAACAAAGGCGACGGTGGCAGCAGTGGTATGAAGACAGATCTGACGTGGCAAGATGTCAGCAGCGTGTGTGGCTCACCATCTGTCACACTTTGTCTTCTTTTTAGTGGCTTTTGTTTTATTTTACACCATCTGCTGGCATTATGTTTCTGCTATTCTGGCTTATGATTGACAAGCTCTCTTACTATTGGACACTCTCATAACTCTTTTTTCACCTGGAAATCCAATGTCAAACCCTCAAGACCTCCACCATTCTTTTCTGACACACCAGCTTTCTGTCATATCTCTGAAGGAAAAGCATCCTGGGAGATGGTGAAAGTGGCATGTGGTGAGGATCAATTCCATTTTGGAATGAATCTCTCAAGTGAATATCCATTCCAGTTGGAGCCAGCCCTTCTCTCTGCGCAGGATTTTATCTATCATCCCTGGATTGGCTGTATCCAAGCTCACCTGCTGGAGTTCTGCAACCTTTTATCCCTGAGTCGGGCCTCTTCAGCGGCTAAGGAGGAGGCGATGTTTAGCTTAGCTCTCATTAACGCTAGGTCTTTGGCAAAGAAAACTTTTATTCTGATTTATTTCTTCAATGGATTTTATATGTCTGATGGAAATGTGGCTCCAGGCCCGTGACATCACCCCATTCCCTGAACCTCTGGATCAGAACACCAGAGCAACTCCTCTGCCATTCCCTGCAGCCTGAGAAGAGCTAAAGAAACCGCAGTCCAGTGGAAGAAGTTCAGCGAAGGAGGTGAGCTTACCAGCTTGGAGCCACATTAACCCGATATTGGAGTAGCAACCATCTTTGAGTCCGATTTATTGACTAGTCCCAGACCAATCAATAGCTACAACTCTTCTGAATATTTAATCCTTAGTTTTCCTCATCCAAATTGCAAAACACTAAAACCACTTCTGGTTGTTGTTTTGTACCGTCCACCTGGCCCTTACTCTCAATTTTTAGATCAGTTTTCAGACCTTTTGATCTGATTTAGTGTTAAATACAAATAAGGTTATTATAGTTGGGGATTTTAACATCCATGCTGACACTGAAAGTGATAGCCTAAATATAGTGTTTAATGTTATCTTAGACTCAATTGGCTTTGCTCAAAACATTAACAAACCTACCCACCTTTGTCTTCATTCTCTGGACCTTGTGCTGACATATGGTATTGAGTGTAAAGACATAACAATATTTTTTCATAACCCTGTCCTGTCTGACCATTTTTTAATAACCTTTGAGTTTAATTTAACCGAGTACTCCACACCTTAAAGAAAATTTCATTATAGTAGATCATCATCAGACAATGCTGTAACAACCTTTAAAGAATCTGTTCCACTTTTGATTTCCTCATTATCACAGAAAAGCACAATGGAGGGCAATAATTTTGTTTCTTCCCCTTCACAAATTGATTCTCTTGTTCATAGTGTTACTTCATCATTGCGTGATGCATTAGACAATGCAGCCCCCTTGAAAAAGAAGGTAATTATTCATAGGAGGCTAGCTCCTTGGTTTAATTCAGAGCTGCATACTTTAAAGCACAATGTTAGAAAATTGGAGAGAAAATGGCGCTCTACACACCTAGAGGATTTCTACTTAATCTGGAAAAATAGCCTACTGTTGTATAAAAAGACACTTCGCCAAGCTAGATCAGCTTATTTCTCATCATTAATAGAAAGAACAAGAATAATCCTAGCTTTGTCTTTAGTACAGTTGCTAAACGTACACAGAGTCATAGCTCTGTTGAGCCATCCATTCCATTAGCTCTCAGCAGTCATTACTTTATGGGATTCTTCTTAAATAAAATTGATTCTATTAAAAATAAAATCTTTGACATACTCCCGAAGATGATTACTTCATCCTCAGCAAGTGAGACAACATTGGAAATAACTGTAGAACCTGATCTGTGTTTGGACTGTTTTGATCCTGTGAAGCTTCCTGAGTTATCAGAAATATTAGCTTCATCTAAACCTTCAACTTGTATGTTAGACCCAATCCCAACCAAATTATTTAAGGAAATGTTCCCTCTGATTACCAGCCCCATTTTAGATATGATTAATCTATCTTTAGTAAATGGATCAGAACCACAGGCTTTTAAGGTAGCTGTAATTAAACCTTTACTTAAGAAACCTTCGCTTGATCGAGATGACTTGAAAAATTACAGACCTATATTCAATCTTCCATTCTTATCTAAAATTCTTGAGAAAATTGTTGCTAATCAAATGTGTGAACATTTATACAGCAATGACCTGTTTGAAGAGTTTCAGTCAGGTTTCAGAGCTCATCATAGCACTGAAACAGCTCTGCTGAAAGTCACTAATGATATTCTTATGGCCTCAGATAATGGACTTGTGTCTGTTCTGGTTCTGTTAGATCTCAGTGCTGCATTTGATCCAGTCGATCATAAAATTCTCTTAGAAAGGCTGGAATATGCTGTAGGGATCAGGGGAACAGCGCTAGGCTGGTTTAAATCTTATCTGTCTGACAGATTCCAGTTTGTTCATGTAAATGATAAATCATCTTTAAACTCCAGGGTTAATTGTGGAGTACCACAGGGCTCAGTACTTGGGCCAATTCTCTTTACTATATATATGCTTCCAATAGGTCAAATGATCAGGCAGCATGGGATAAATTTTCACTGTTATGCTGATGATACTCAGCTTTACTTATCCATAAATCCTGATGAGCCCAACCAGTTAGATAGACTACATGTCTTGAAGATATAAAAACTTGGATGACGTTAAATGTTTTGCTTCTAAATTCAGACGAGACAGAAGTTGTCGTCTTTGGACCAGAGTCTTTGAAAAAGAAACTGCTTAGTCAATCACTTAACCTGGATGGCATTAAATTGACCTCTGATAATAAAGTAAAAAATCTTGGTTTTACTTTTGACCAGGACATGTCATTTAAATCCTATATTAAACAGGTTTCTAGGATTTCCTTCTTTCACCTCTGGAACATTGCCAAAATTAGAAATATCCTGTCCAGGAGTGACGCTGAAAAACTAGTCCATGCATTTGTTACTTCAAGGCTGGACTATTGTAATTCTTTACTATCAGGATGTCCACAAAATGCAGTTAAAAGCCTTCAGTTGATTCAAAATGCTGCAGCAAGAGTTCTGATGAAAATTAAAAAGAGAGATGATATGTATCCTATTTTAGCTTCCCTTCATTGGCTCCCTGTTAAATCCAGAATAGAATTTAAAAATCTCCTCCTCACATATAAAGCCCTTAATGATCTAGCTCCATCATACATCAGAGATCTGATTGGTCCATATGTTCCTAACAGAGCACTTCATTCTCAGACTGCAGGTTTACTGGTGGTTCCTAGAGTCTCTAGAAGTGGCTTAGGTTATCCTCCCTGTTAGATGGAGTAAGGGGGAGTCAGGTTTAGCCTAAACCGGCTCAGTTATGGTTGAGGTGCAAACACACCATCCATTTTTGCTACCTGTATGACCCCTTCTCTTTTCCAATGGTTATGGTCAATCTGACAGAGAGATCCTTGTAGTTTTTAGTATAACAATGACCATCAGTGGGCTCTAGATGGACAAACTGTCTACTTTTAAGGCTAGGCTTAAAACCTTCCTTTTTGATAAAGCTTATAGTTAGAGTGGCTTAGGTTATCCTGAGCTATCTCTGTAATTAAGCTGCTATACGTTTGAGCTGCTGGAGGACATAATGACCACTTTCACCCTCTTCGCTACATTCTCACACTACTCTCCAATTTTGCATTATTTGCTGTTATTTCAGCTTTTAACCTTTTTCTCTATTTTCTCTTCCTAGAAGCTACACCTGGCATGGCTCTGTGTCTACCTGTGACACCTTTCTGGAGGGGGGCATCGTCCAAGCTTCTGCTGGCAACAATTTAATGCTCACCTTCTACAGATGAACCACATGGCCCTGTCTTTCAGTGTTCAACCCTTTCTCTCTCCTAGACATGGCTACTGACTGAGCTTCTACTGTGACTAACTCTATGTGCTCTCTTTCAGACTCTGTTAGGTATTAATTAGTCAACTCAGAGGCAAGAACGATACAGAGTCCGATTTACTTGCAGCAAGGGTAGCTCACACTTTGCAGTGCAGCCTACAAAGTGTTGGCACCCCTCTCTCTTTATTTATACATGCTGGTTCACACACAGTTCAACAAACATTCAGGGGGTGTGTGTGCGTGGGGTCGGATAGGTTAGGATTTATGTGTCTTGATTTTAAACAGAGAGGGAGAGTGGGGACTTGGTATGAACAACCCCTAGATGTTGCTGATAGTAGCATAACTCACTCCTGTCCCCGATCTCCCTTCCTGTGGCATGTGGGAGGGAAAAGCCCTTTGTCCAGACATGAGTGATAAACAATACAAAAGTTTTCAAACCCTAACAGACTCTAACCTTGAAAACTGGCTCAGAGTTTATCTGTTCTTTCTTTCTAGATGAAACGACTAAAGGAGCTACATCCATTAACATTTACTTTTCCTTCCCATAGAAAGTACTCCTGGATCAGTGCTTCTTTGTTCTCTTTGTGTCTCTGCTCTGTTCTCTCAAACTCCCAGTCAGTCATGGCAGATGGCCGCTCACACTGAGCCTGGTTCTGGTTCTGCTGGAGGTTTCTTCCTGTTAAAAGGGAGTTTTTCCTCTCCACTGTCGCTACATGCATGCTCAGTATGAGGGATTGCTGCAAAGTCAACGCCAGTGACTGTCCACTGTCTCTACATGCTCATCCAGGAGGAGTGAATGCTGCAAGTCACTGACTGGATGCAATCTGCTGGGTTTCCTTAGATAGAAAAACTTTTTATCCAATTTGAATAAATAACTGAATCTGACTGAACTGTTCAATGATTAGTATTAATTGGAATGTATGAACCTGACTGTTGAAAAGTGCCTTGAGACGACATGTGTTGTGAATTGGTGCTATATAAATAAACTGAACTGAATTGACATCTGTCATGTCTTAGCTTTTAATTTGCTTAACATTCCATTTTACAATTCAT